>NC_089841.1:50368176-50605676 GCF_035609145.1 Eleutherodactylus coqui
CCTTCTGATGTTCTGAAGTGCCCCCGTCAGCCCATTGGCACCCCCACAACACAATCACTTAGTTTTAATGCTGTATTTCTTGGTTGTTTTAATAGCACAGCCTAATAGGATATTATGTGTCCTTGTGCTGTCTGTCGAATACACGGACAGTACACGGTCTAAAATATGGCCCTTTGAATGGGTCCTTAGGGCATCTTCAGACGACCATATGCACAAATACGCTTGCCTCAGCACAATCTATGGGCGCATGAACGCGTCATTTTTGTGCACATATCGGCACGTCTTCTATATATCTGTCAATGTCTGTTTGTTTGTTAGAGCATCACGCACAAACTGTACGACCGATTGACATGAAATTTTGCACACAGTATAGTTTCGACCCAGAGAAGGTTATAGGCTAAAAAAAATTCTGAAATTTTGTTGTCTTGGCCTTTGCTTGAATTTTAATGCAGCAACCCCCAAATTTTCTTTCACCACTGGATTCTACACACTCGATTTAGTATTCCTGGTTATTTCCAACAAGAAATTCCCACTAAAGGGGCAGACTGAGCGTCGATAATGTTTCAGGACTGCTTTTTAGCCCCAGTCTAACCCTGATGGAGCCACCAATCATTTGCCCATTTTGTCCTTCCTAATTCCACCTCTTCTATAGGAAGGATTATAGTAAAGATAACACCTATATTTAGATAACACAAGATCCATCATTCACAATAACTGATGGTCACAGCACACCTCCTCCCCTTCCCTTCATGGTGACCTCCGCATAGGTTACGGAGTATGCTTAGAACAATATCCCATACAAGTGAATGGATCAGTTCCTGTCCATTGTGTGAATGGTTCATGATGCTGCTGTAAAGCATATCTCTGAAACAAAGGCAAGATGTCTACCTCCATAGTCATTTACAAATAATAGAATTAAAAAAATCTTAATTTAGAGACTAAAAACAAATTAGAAGAATGAAAAATGTTTTAAAAAAAATGGAGGCAAAGCATTCTCTTCAAATAAAATCATTTAAATCCCTGCAGTTGTGAGGATGGCCTTGTAGTTGATTGGGGTCTTTCCCTGTCTTCTGCTTTCTCTTGGGCCAGTTCAGCCGATGCTACTCTTATTACTCATGTCCATCTGGATTTAAAATAAATCTTGTATAGCGCCAACTTATTCCGCATCGCTTTCAGGTAATTTATTTATTACCCTCCACCAAGCTGAGTACTCATTTTACCAACCTTGGAAGGATGAGTTGACCTTGAGCTGGCTACCTGAACCACGCAGGGATTGAACCTTAAGTCATAAGCAAGAGCTTAGGACTGCATACTGCTGCCTTAACACTCTGCACCACACCACCTTTTAAATGGTACCAATCGTGTGCGGCAGGAAGAACTCTCATAGCCAGACATTTTTAATACTCACAGAACTATTATTAACTGAACACAACTAGGCCACGGAAAGTCTTTAGGCTAATAAGCATTTTAAGCAAGTAGTACAAGACCAAAGTCGGCCGCAGTCTTTAACATGCAAGCTGTAAACTGCTCACGAACTGTTTAACAATAACAAAGTCCTGAGGCACTACTGTACAATGTTTCCACTCTAATAGTCCACTCTCTGAGGCACAGAGTCCATGTCTTGGGCCAGGTACTGACAATGGCAGAGCAGGATTGAGTTGAGATGCCCAGGCACCTCTTGTACAAGATTATGCATTGCTGCTGATATGTTTGCCCATTGGGCGAACAATATTGTTTACCCATGGGGGCCAGTTGTCTTACAGAGCTGTCTTTACACTCAGAAGTCCACCAACCACTGTTACCATCCTGGCAACTGGTCTGGTATAACACGTGAGGAGGAGGGGCCACGCGCCAGATTCCCTGGTAACCCACTTTTAAATATAGAATCATAGAATTGCAGAATTAAACTCAAACAGGTTGACATCTAACAGCGTCTTGTGTCACATTTACGAAGTAATCCAAATAGATTCACACTCACCTGGTGGATGGTGGAATTTCTCATAGGTCCTCTGGGAATCCACTGGCACCTAGTGTCTAGGTCTACGTATCGTATTACTCCTCCAGTGGGTCTGGAGAGGCGTCTTGGAGGATAAAGCCCGCTGTGTTCCAGAGGGCTTACAATAAAGCCAATTGAAGAAAAAAGAGAAACCGGTCTGGGACTTGAGGAAATTACAGACCCGATGGTCTATTGGCTATAATAACCATACTTTATTAAGTCCTAAATTTAATGCAATGCATTTTAGCGTTTCCATACGCCTTTCTCAAGCATTAGATAACAATTCAAATTCTAAACATACAGTGGGGAAAAAAAGTATTTAGTCAGATACCAATTGTACAAGTTCTCCCACTTAAAAGATGAGAGAGGCCTGTAATTGACATCATAGGTAGACCTCAACTATGAGAGACAACATGAGAAAACACATCCAGAAAATCACATTGTTTGATTTTTTATGAATTTATTTGCAAATTATGGTGGAAAATAAGTATTTGGTCAATAACAAAAGTTCATCTCAATACTTTGTTATACATCCTTTATTGGCAATGACAGAGGTCAAACGTTTTCTGTAGGTCCTCACAAGGTTGGCATATACTGTTGCTGGTATGTTGGCCCATTCCTCCATGCAGATCTCCTCAAGAGCAGTGATGTTTTGGGGCTGTCGCTGCGCAACACAGGCTTTCAACTCCCTCCAAAGGTTTTCTATAGGGTCGAGATCTGGAGACTGGCTAGGCCACTCCAGGACCTTGAAATGCTTCTTACAAAGCCACTCCTTCATTGCCCTGGCTGTGTGCTTGGGATCATTGTCATGCTGAAAGACCCAGCCACATTTCATTTGCAGTGCTCTTGCTGATGGAAGGAGGTTTGCGATACCTGGCCCCATTCATTCTTTCATGTATACGGATCAGTCGTCCTGGTCCCATTGCAGAGAAACAGCCCCAAAGCATGATGTTGGCACCCCCATGCTTCACAGTAGGTATGGTGTTCTTTGGATACCACCCAGGATTCTTTCTTCTCCAAACACGACGAGTTGTGTTTCTGCCAAACAGTTCTACTTTGGTTTCATCTGACCATATGAAATTCTCCCAATGCTCTTCTGAATCATCCAAATGCTCTCTAGCAAACTTCAGTCGGCCCCGGACATGTACTGGCTTAAGCAGGGGGACACGTCTGGCACTGCAGGATCTGAGTCCCTGGCGGCGTAGTGTGTTACTGATGGTAGCCTTTGTTACGTTGGTCCCAGCTCTCTACAGGACATTCACTAGGTTCCCCCATGTGGTTCTGGGATTTTTGCTCATCGTTTTTGTGATCAATTTGACCTCACGGGGTGAGATTTTGCGTGGAGCCTCAGATCGAGGGAGATTATCAGTGGTCTTGTATCTCTTCCATTTTCTAATTATTCATGTTTTCAAAAGAAAAAAGTTTTCTTTCCGCGCTCCTCCTGTGAATCTTCTTGGAATAAAATCAACTGTCGTGGCAGACAGTTTTTTATAATATATTTATTCCCAAAATACAAATAAAAAGGATTGCAAGCAAGAAAAGGGTTCTTGCTGCGATAATTATACAACGCGTTTCGGCGTTCTTAGACGCCTTTCTCAAGTATAACAATGAATTAAAAGTACATCTATTAAATAGTGTGTCTTACCTTATGGAGGTGGGAGTTACAGGTGCTCGGCTCAAACACTGCGCCAGGGCGACACGATACGAAGGCGCACGCCGAGCACCTGTAACTCCCACCTCCATAAGGTAAGACACACTATTTAATAGATGTACTTTTAATTCATTGTTATACTTGAGAAAGGCGTCTAAGAACGCCGAAACGCGTTGTATAATTATCGCAGCAAGAACCCTTTTCTTGCTTGCAATCCTTTTTATTTGTATTTTGGGAATAAATATATTATAAAAAACTGTCTGCCACGACAGTTGATTTTATTCCAAGAAGATTCACAGGAGGAGCGCGGAAAGAAAACTTTTTTCTTTTGAAAACATGTTTATTTAACCCATTGAGGGAACTGTCTCTCTCTGGGATCTTTCATTCCTGCGGCTCTCCTTCTTCACTGAAGGATATCTGGAGTTTCTTCATATACTACAGGCACACTTGGACCACAGCTGCAGGCGGGGTGTGCTTAACGCTGCATGAGAACCCCGCTGTGCACCAGGTGAGTCATTTTCATCAATTGTTATATGGTGGCACGGATCGTTATTTTAATTTTATTTTAATTTTATTTTCTAATTATTGCTCCCACAGTTGATTTCTTCACACCAAGCTGCTTGCCTATTGCAGATTCAGTCTTCCCAGTCTGGTGCAGGGCTACAATTTTGTTTCTGGTGTCCTTCGACAGCTCTTTGGTCTTCACCATAGTGGAGTTTGGAGTGTGACTGCTTGAGGTTGTGGACCGGTGTCTTTTATACTGATAACAAGTTCAAACAGGTGGCATTACTACAGGTAATGAGTGGAGGACAGAGGAGCCTCTTAAGGAAGAAGTTACAGGTCTGTGAGACCCAGAAATCTTCCTTGTTTGTAGGTGACCAAATACTTATTTTCCACGATAATTTGCTAATAAATTCGTTAAAAATCAGACAATGTGATTTTCTGGATGTGTTTTCTCATGTTGTCTCTCATAGTTGAGATCTACCTATGATGTCAGTTACAGGCCTCTCTCATCTTTTTAAGTGGGAGAACTTGTACAATTGGTATCTGACTAAATACTTTTTTTCCCCCACTGTATATATACGAAAAAGAACTTACAATCATGATGTCCGCATCAGACGCCGGTATGGCAGCTGTGGCGTCACTTTGTGGGAAGGGCTTTTGCTGTGGATTGATGTATAGGACTTTATGACTTAATAAAGTATGGTTATTATAACCAATAGACCATCAGATCTGTAATTTCCTCAAGTCCAAGAGCGCAGAGAATTGAAGAGTTGGAAGGGACCACCAGGGTCATCGAGTCCAACCTCCTGCTCAATGCCGGCTCACTAAATCATCCCAGACAGATATTTGTCCAGCCTCTGTTTGAACACTTCCATTGAAGGAGAACTCACCACCTCCCGTGGTAACCTGTTCCACTCATTGATCACCCTAAGTGTCAGAAAGTGTCTTCTAATATCTAATCTGTGTCTTCTCCCTTTCAGTTTCATCCCATTGCTTCTGGTATATACAAATACTAATAAATATTAGCAACAATAACAAGGCATAAACTGCACAGTTCAAAACAACCGGGTACCCCCCTACACTTTATCTAAGCTTAGGAGTCCAGTGGGCAGTCCTTTACTTATTAGGACCACCCACTTGATTTCTTAGTATAGAAAAAAGCAGATATATAAGAGGAAAAAACAAGTTATACTGAATATTTTCCCACAAACTTAAATATTAATCTACTCAGTTGCTCCTGCTTTACAGCATGTTACCAGGCAGAGCAGACACCATGTTCAAAGGTCCCTTTAAGAGAAATCTGACTTGTTCATGATACGGTTATTCTTCGTCTTCCATGCCTTCAGGCTGAGATACCGCATTGCTTGAATTAAATCCATTCACTTTCTGCTCAGACATCTTCTTCTCATTATTTCGCTTCGGCTGATTCTTACTCATGGAACATTGAAGACATTTGTTAAGTTAACGCTGCATTCATCATTTCAACCATTGCAGAATTAACTGGCATAATCTGATAAATAGCAATCGATAGGAACATTAAAATACCTCGTTGGAGGCTACAGTCTGACTGACAGCTGGTGCTGAATGCCAATGAGTTTGGAGGTGTTATGCCAGTGTGCTCTTCATAGTTTACTGCTAGCGACTACCCAGAGATTCATTAAGGGGGTGTTAATATGTAATGCTGCCATGATTAACACCTTTCCAAGCTAATTAGTGTCCTTAAGATTTTAAGGTGAGTGCAAGGATAAATTGGGATTTGCAACGTCTAGATCCAAAACATGTTGCGTATATTGTATTTTCCAGATAGACCATCTTGGATGACTATAGGCATTCTAATCCCAATAGTCATAAGATGATTACCTTTCCGATGGACCTATGGGTGCTCCAGCCACAGTGAATACCTCAAAACACAACATTTTTGGATTGTTTGCTATACTTCTCATATTATAGTGCTCAGCCAGTGTTACTGAGGAGGTGGAATATTTCACTGTTTGGTATTCAATGAAGAAAACTTGAAGTTAACACCATCTACATCCCCCGGCATGTTATTCTTTCCTGTGAAAATGTTGAGTGTTACCTGTTCCGGTATTTTCCCATCAACCTCTCTGGGGGTGGATTGTATAACTTATGTATGACTTTACAAACTACCAGCCAGAATGGTGAAATGAGTAGAGGAGCGAGGTGTTACTATTTGGAATTTCAAAATCTTGAAATAGAGAGTCAGAACCCAGCAAAAAAAAAAGTGACTCCAAATTTTATAGGGCACAGATGGCAAAATGCCTCATAATGCCAATGAACTACGTGCACTACAGATCATATTTTTACATAAGGTGTTTCTAGGGTTAGTACAGTAGTGGTTAGTACAGTAGTTCCAGTAATATTTGAGGAGGTTTAACCCCCTTGAGTCCACAATATGTTGATGCGTTGATTGCCTACTGCTTTTCATTGCACTCTGCTATTCCCGAATGAGTCTGTCATGGCGATAATGGGTCATACTGCCAACTTAACATAAAGAGCAACAAGTCAGGGCGCAATCCTTTAATATTAGATGATCTTTTTACATCTGAAACTCATTAGACTAATTAGCCATTTCAAATAGACATGCCTTGCTTGCACAAAAAGTACAGTAAAATACGGTGATGTGTGCGTAAAAAAGCACAGGACACAGGGCGTACATTGAGGAGCTGGGAGGGTAAGATGGTTGCTTGTCACGGTGGCACTTACCACGCTTCCTACCAGAGGGACGCATGTAGCAAGGCAGCGCTGGGCCTCTTCTGGCCAGCCATCGGAGAGGGATGCCCAATAAACTTGAGAACAGGAATAGGGGTTGTCATGAGTTACACCACCATTCTGATAGCCACCAGAATGACCCTCGGCCATAAGAAATGAGCAGCAGACCTTGGAGACCTCAGGTCCCTGGGAACAGTTAGGGCCTGTCAGAACTTTACTTAAAGACCTCACAGGGTGAAAGGCACAATTTATACAAGTTGGAGGTGCAGGAAAACCAAACTGTAGGATAGTACCTCTACACAGTGATCCCTGACACAAGACGGCCATGTAGGAAACAGCAGTATTTGAGTACTTCTATGTAGTGATCCCAGGCACAGGATGGCCGCGTAGGAACAGTAGTAAGGGAGTACCTCTGCACGGGATTTGGCCTTGACTCACCACCAACACGCTCTCTCTCTTTTGGGGGCTCTCACTCCTCCACGATCACTAGCACACAGAATATCAGGAACCATTCCTCCTCTTCTATTCTTCACCACATGAGAGTTGAAGGTACCCCCATATGTCTGGCACTCTCCGGAACCCAGAAAAATAGACCAGAGACTCAACCTTGAAGAATGGACCTTTACCCACTCTCATGTACTCCTATTTATATTCTCACTCATACCTCATGACAGGACATAATTGATACATTAAAAGCATCTCCCAGGCTCATACAAACACTTACCTCCTTACTTGCTGCAGCTGTGCAACACACATAACAGAATGACTAGACGATTGGCACAGAGCACCTACAAAAGACACGACATTATGACATTATGGATGGGGCCAGAAACAGATGTACTGGGCTACTACAATAGTTCTTCCGCAAATACGCAAAAGCTCTTGTGAAGGGGGCCTAAAAGTGATGTATAAAATTTATGAGCAATGCCATCTCCACTTCATAGGGAAGGCTACCAAAAGGAGACTTTCCTAAACAATCTCCAAAATGTCTACCGTGTCTTGCCTGCAATTACCTGCAAACTTTATAGCGCCGTGACAGATGGCTGCGATGCGTTTTTAACATTAGAAAGTCCCATTGACATTTGCGTGAAAAAACGCACAAGAAAAACGCAAGTGTGCAGGAGCCCTTATGCTATATAAAGTTTAGGTGGTGCACATTTTGGCGCATGTGATGACGTTGGCGTAATTTTTGACACATCTTACTGTCCATGACTGTAACAACAGTTTAACCCCTTAGGGCGGCTTCATGTGAGCGTGTTTGCGCACATATTTGGAATACGCAGAGAATAGAACCCATTGATTTTAATGGGTTCATTACGATCACGCCTTTTGCCGTGCGCATTTTGCACACACGTAGAAAGAAAAAAAGCACAGCATGCTCTATTTTTGTGCACATCTGACCACCAAAAATCCCTATAGAAATCCATGGGATGTGTGTAAATCAATACCTACGCAAATGTGCAATACGCTCTTCAAATCCATGGTAAAAAGAACACATCTGGAACTCATTATGCTAAATCGCGTCATGGTGGTTCTGTGTCCCTCGCCCATGTGAATGACCCTGCAAGCACAAAAAGTTGAGTAATTAGTGCAAAAGCACATCGTTCATGAAGCAAATGTGTTGCGATTATGGAAGCGTTTTTTTGCACATACTATTTTGTGAAAGGGCCTTCTTGTTTAATGCAGATTTTTTTTTTCTGTATTAACTAGAATGAAATGAGCACAACGCATAAACTAGAGTCGCTGCTTGGACCACATGACCCGCAGCTCAACACGGCCGCGCTGTCCTTAATGTGTCCCTAATAATGTTAAGTGTCTGTGTTTTCATGGTTACTGGCGCCGGGGACCTCAGTATAAAGCAACCAAGATTATTGTGAAAACAGGAGTTTATTTCTCGTGAGCCTACGGAGATCCGCTAGATAAATAACCAATTCAAGAGAAAAGGGTCAACATCCTCCCAAAAGCAGTGCCGCTCTATATAAATAAGGACATTTACAGTTTTCCTGCCCCGTCACTATAAGGGGAAGAGGCGCTTTGTTTAAAAGCCAAACATCAAAAATCATATAATGAAAACTCAGATGTGTAATAATGTACAATAATCAAGAGAAGGTCATCAGTACTAATTACACCTTTTATAATGACGGGTTTTTCACTAGTAGCACTTATTTGATAAAACCTCATAGGATGTGATGGTAGGGAGATATTATTGAGCGCTAGATAAATTGTTTCATATTTTGGATTTTTATTATTTTAAAGGGCCATACTACTATCCTATGAAGTTCCACAGTCCAATAAAGAGACGGCACTTTAGATCCACCATTACCCAACCTGTGCACAATTCTACAATCTCTGCATCATTAGTTCAGCACTCTGCATTATCCTTCTGAAAGTATTTGGACACTCCTATCCATGTCTTATTAAAATCTCACATGTCCTAAGCCATGCTACATAACAGTGCTCCCCAACTCCAGTCCTCAGGGACCGCCAACAGGTCATGTTTTCAGGATTTCCTCAGTGTTGCACAGGTGATGTAATTATTGTCAGTGCCCGAGACATTGCCACAGCTGTTCTTACCATAGGATATCCTGAAAACATGACCTGTTGGTGGTTTCTGAGGACTGGAGTTGGGGACCCCTACTACATAAGATATGGACCATTGCAGGTGCCAGACAAATTTGTGACGGGATATACTGGTTATGCCGCCACACATCAGCCAACCATCATGAAAAGCAATGGTCCATTTACAACGGTGCAAGGAGCATTGTCATTGGACAGTTCAGCAATGGAAGATCGTTCTATTGGATGACAAATCACACTACTCCGTCTTCACATGAGATGGCTGTACCTGGGTGTTGAGGACACTCAGGGAACGCCTCTTGCCTGATTGTGTTGTGCCAACAGTTAAGTACGGTGGAGGTTCCGTTATGGTCTGGGGTGTTGTACATGGCATGTTCTCGGTTTTTTGGTCGTAGTGACAATAGGAGGTGTTCCCTGACATTCTAGGCAATAATGTGCTGCTAAGAATATGGTAATACTCTGGGAATGGCCAGAAATACTTCCAACAAGACAATGTGCCTTGTCACAGATCCAAAGCTGTTTTATTTTAGTTTGAGTATATAGATGTTCCAAGATTGGACCGGCTGCACAGATCCCGACCAAAAACGTCAGGTCAAAAATATGAACAGCATCCATCGTTTTTGAGAGAACTCAGCAGACATTTGCAGGATGAATGAAGGGAAATACCAGCTGAAGTATAAGATGTTAATAGCAAGTACGCCACGGAAAGTATCCAATGTCATTAGGACCAAAAGCGCCCCACTAAGTATTAACATATATTAATAAATGCTACTTTTGATTCTTGTTCAAGGGTCCACTTACTTTTAGTAGGATAGTATATAAAGCCTTAATCTATCTGTATGTACGGCCACTGGAGGAGCCCGGAAGCCACGTGGATGCTTTATATTAGTCAGTGGCTAGCGTGTAAAAGTAGGAACTCACCTTGAGTGCCAACAAAAAAATAAAGGAGTGCTTATCGCCACTGAACAGTGTCTCTGCTTACACATTTCCAACCCCCAGACAGTCTCAGGTCAATACAAGCAATGAATTTCGCCTAATGGAATCGTAAATGAGGCTAGCCTCAGTGAAGCCGCTAGATGTGCACACCGTAGGGACTTAGCAATCAAAAGACCTGCTGCTTAGGAGAGCATTACATCAAAGGAATTAAACTGTTCAGCAAAGTGCATTGCTCACTGCTCTATGGGTAAAGCCAATGTTTCAACGATTTTCAACAAAAAATAGATCGGGCTGATCTAATCCAATTTTGCAAGAATCAGCCCAATTTAATCACCTGGCAGATCACGATAAGCAACACTAGTGTGCGAGCCACCATCACACCATCCAACTGATGCAAGTTCTGCTTTACTTTGGCGAGTCTCCATAATAGAGGCACTTTTGATTGGAATTTGAATGGTGCATTTATAATAGACCGCCTGGATAATAGCATATTACATGGTGTGATCTACATTTGTGCTCTACAAAACTAATCTTTATACAGCGTTATTGCAAATGTTCTGACGGTATTAATCTTCATTGTGCATAACGTATTAATAATCCTAGGATTTGGTTAGTCATAGCTAATGGCAGGTAGATCCACAGTAAAAGCTAATTGTTTGCTTCTTAATATATTATTATCTACCTGCATTTTTCTATGTTGAATTAAATAAATATTGCATATTCTTGGTACTCCTTCAGCTGCATCGTACCCTGAATCTGCGTTGCGATACCACCACCCGCCACAGCATCTTGACACAACCGGCTGTTATCAGTCACGGCTTACAACCACCCCTTTGTACAGCAGCAGACACATATGTCACAACGCTAGCTCTCTTCCACAGTGATTACAGCCGTACCGCACTTGATGGTTGCTGGCCATCACCACAACATGTTTACTGCAGGTATATGTGAAACATAAGCTTTAAAGAGACATTGGAAATAACACGTGTAACATAATGAACATTAGTAACATAGTATGTAAGATCGAAAAAAGACATGTGCATCCAGCTCAGCCTATTACCCCTCAATATTGAACTAGAAGAAGGCAGAAAACTCCAATGAGGTGAAAGCTAATTTTCCCCATTTAAGGGGAAAAAAATTCCTTCCGAACTCCAACCTGGCAATCAGAATAATCCCCGGATCGCCAACCTTTCTGAAGTAATCAGTGATATAACATATAATATTGTATCTCTCAAGAAAGATGTCCAAGCCCCTCTTGTAATTTTTTATCGAATTTGCCTTCCCCACGTCCTCAGGCAGAGAGTTCCATAGTCTCATTGCTCTTACAGTAAAGAACCCCCTTCTATGTCGGTGAAGAAACCTTTTTTCCTCTAGAAGTAGACGGTGCCTCCTTGTTACAGGCACAGTCCTGGGTATAAATAGATGATGGGAGAGATCTCTGTATTGTCCCCTGATATATTATACATAGTTATTAGGTCGCCCCTCAGACGTCTTTTTTCTAAACTAAATAATCACAATTTTGATGACCTCTCTGGATATTGTCATCCATCCATTCCTTTTATTACTTTAGTTGCCCGTCTTTGTACCCGCTCAACCTCTGATATGTCCTTCTTGGGTACCGGTGCCCCAAACTGTCCACAATATTCTATGTGTGGTCTGACCAGTGACTTGCAAAGAGGAAGAACAATGTTCTCATCATTAGCCCCTAGACCTCTTTTGATGCACCCCATGATACTATTTGCCTTGGCAGCAGCTGCCTGACACTGGTTGCTCCAGTTAAGCTGACAGTTAACTAAAATCCCCAGGTTCTTTGCCATGTCGGTATTCCCCAGTGGTTTCCCATTTAGTGTGTAATGGTGACATGTATTTCCTCGGCCCATGTGCTGAACCTTGCATTTATCAGTGTTAAATCTCATTTGCACTTTTCTGCTCAAGCCCCCAACTTATCCAGATCCTCTTGCAATCTCCTTCTGCCCTTTCTGGTGTTAATATCTTTACATAGTTTTGTGTCATCTGCAAATATTGATATTTTACGACACAATCCTTCTATCAGGTCATTAATAAATATATTTAAAAGAATAGGACCCAATACTGCCCCCTGTGCTACCCCACGGGTAATGGTGACCCCTCCAGTACTGCCCCCTGTGGTACCCCACTAGTATCGGTGACCCAATCAGAGTATGTACCATTTATAACCACCCTCTGCTTTCTATCACTGACCAGTATTTACCCCCTTACACACATTTTCGCCCAGACCAAGCATTCTCATTTTATATACCAAGCTTTCATGCGGCACAGTATCAAACGCTTTGGAAAAGTCCAGATACACAAGATCCAGTGACTCCCTGGTCCAGTCTACAACTTACCTCATCGTAGAAGCTGAGGAGATTGTTTTGACAGGAGCGATCTCTCATAAACCCTTGCTGATATGGAGTTATACAATGATATTCCTTGAGATCCTCCAGGATGGCATGTCTTAGAAACCCTTCAAACATTTTACCCACTGTAGAAGTAAGACTTACCGGCCAGTAGTTTCCAGGTTCACTTTTTGACCCCTTTTTGAATATCAGCACCACATTGGCTATGCGCCAATCCAGTGGAACAGACCCCATCACTAGAGTCCTTAACAATAAGAAAAAAATGCCTGTCTGTCACATTACTTAATTCCCTTAGAACCCGTGGGGTGTGTCATTGGGACCCGGTGATTTGTCTATTTAAATCTTTTAAAGATGGCTCTGCACTTCTTTCTGGGTTAGACTGGTGACATTTAGTGGAGAGTTTACTTTATCACTTTGCATCTAATTTGACGTTTCATTTTACCCCTCTTATGGCTCCAACCCCATTTCCATTACGTAGTCCTAGATCACTGTCTACACTGTCTTCCACTCTATCGCTCTGGTTGCCTTCCCCCCACTCCCTAGTTAAAACACTCCTCTAACCTTCTAGCCATCTTCTTCCCCAGCACTGCTGCACCCTACCCATTGAGATGCAGCCCAATCCAACAGTAGAACCTGTTGCCAACAGATAAGTCAGCCCAGTTCTCCATGGAAACTAAATCCCTCCATCCTACACCAATTCTGGAGCCACTTGTTTACTTCCTAATCTCCCACTACCTTTCTGGTGTGGCATGTGTTACAAGTAGTATTTCAGAAAAAACTACTTTGGAGATCCTTGCACTAAGTTACATCATTGTTACCTGAAAATTTTTGAAGGACCTACCTCTACTGATCCTATGTACATGAATATAGTTACAATAATACTGCTCCCCTATTTACAAGAATAAACCTACTATAATACTGCCTCTTATGTACAAGAACATAACTACTAAAATACTGTTCCGATGTACAAGGATAGAACTACTATAACACTGCCACCTATGTACAGAAATATAACTAATATAATACTGGTCCTATGTACAAGAATATAACTATTATAATACTGCCCCCTAGGTACAAAAATATAACTACTATAATACTGCCTCTATATACAAGAATATAACAACTATAATGCTGCTCCTATGTACAAGAATACAACAACTATAATACTGCCTCCTATGTACAAGAATATAACTACTATAATACTGCCTCCTATGTACAAGAATATAACTACTATAATACTGCCTCCTATGCACAAGAATATAACTACTATAATACTGCCTTCTATGTACAAGAATATAACTACTATAATACTGCCTCTATGTACAAGAATATAACTACTATAATACTGCCTCCTATGTACATGAATATAACTACTATAATGCTGCTCCTATGTACAAGAATACAACAACTATAATACTGCCTCCCATGTACAAGAATATAACTACTATAATACTGCCTCCTATGCACAAGAATATAACTACTATAACACTACCTCCTATGTACAAGAATATAACTACTATAATACTACCTCCTATGTACAAGAATACAACTACTATAATACTGCTTCTATGTACAAGAATATAACTACTATAATACTGCCTCCTATGTACAAGAATATAACTACTATAATACTACCTCCTATGTACAAGAATATAACTACTATAATACTGCCTCCTATGTACAAGAATATAACTACTATAATACTACCTCCTATGTACAAGAATATAACTACTATAATACCGCCTCCTATGTACAAGAATATAACTACTATAATACTTCCCCCTTTGTACAAGAATATAACTACTATAATACTGACCCCAAGTACAAGAATACAACTACTATAATACAGCCTCCTATGTAGAAGAATATTACTAGTATAATACTGCCCCTATGTACAAGAATATAACTACTATAATACTGCCCCCTATCTACAAGAATATAGTAACTATAATACCGCCTCCTATGTATAAGCATATAACTACTATAATACTGCCCTCCTATGTACAAGAATATAACTACTATAATACTGTCACCTATGTACAAGAATATAACTACTATAATACTGCTTATATGTACAGGAATATAACTACTATAATACTGCTTATATGTACAAGAATATAACTGCTATAATACTGCTCCTATGTACAAGAATATAACTACTATAATACTGCCCACTATGTAAACAGACTATAACTACTATAATACTGCCCTATGTACAAGAATATAACTACTATAATACCGCCTCCTATGTACAAGAATATAACTACTATAATACCGCCCCCCTAGGTACAAGAATATATCTACTATAATACCGCCCCCTATGTACAAGAAAATAACTACTATAATACTGCTCCTATGTACAAGAATATAACTACTATGATACTGCCCACTATGTAAATAGACTATAACTACTATAATACTGCCCTATGTACAGGAATATAAATACCATACTACTGCCCCCTATGTACAACAATGTAACTACTATAATACTGCCCCCTATGTGCAAGATTATAACTACTATAATACTGTCCCTATGTACAAGAATATAACTACTATAATACTGTCCCCTATGTACAAGAATATAACTACTATAATACTGCCTACTATGTACAAGAATATAACTACTATAATACTGCTCCTATGTACAAGAAGATAAATATTATAATAACTATGTGGTAGAGGGTCTTTTAGCCCCCTTAGGCAGAGGGGCCCAGATGTGACATGTTCCTCTTCACCCTTTACAGTAACACTCATGCTAGATTGCTTTGAAGAAAACCCATTCATTTACTAGAGAAGTTAATTCTTGCTCAGATGTTTTCTCTGCACTTCTGTAACTTTCTCCTGGGCATTTAGTAGTGCTGAATCTCTATGCACCCCGGGAAGTGACACTTAGTAGGTGTAGAGCTCAGCAGTCAGGTTGGCAGGGAACACCACAGGGTGGAGAGAGGTGTTAATTATCACTGAACACATACAGCACAGATTGTGTTCTTCACATTACAGCCGGCATCAGCACGCTGCCCAGACATCTCATTATAATCAGCTGCGTACATCATGTACTGTACATTATAGATACGTAACAGCTAATATAAGAATAACATTAAGGTTGTAGGGACGTGCTAAATAAGTATAATGAACTGATATTAGTACAACATCTACCTATCAATCTATCAACAGTTGTGGCCAAAACTTTTGAGATTGACGCAAATTTTGGTTTTCACAAAAGTGTGTTGCTTCATCAGTGATTTTAGATCTTTTGTAGAGATGTTTCTATGGTGACAGAAGTATAATTATTCGCATTTCATATGTTTTCTTGACAAATAAATCAAGTTTAGACAAAGAGTCCATATTTACAGTGTTGGCTCCTATTTTATAATACGTCTGCAATTCACCCTGTATGGCGGATAGCAGCTTCAGGGCCAAATCCTGACTGATGGCAACCCATTCTTACTAATCAGTGCTTGGAATTTATCACAATTTTTGTGTTTTTGTCCACCTGTATTTTGAGGATTTACCACAGGTTCTCAATGGGATTGACATCTGGAGAGTTCCCTATCCATGAACCTGAAAGTTCAATGTTTTGTTCACCCAGCCACTTAGTTAGCACTTTTGCCTTGTGACATGGAGCTCCATCATGCTCGAGAAAGCATTGTTCATCACCACATTGCTTCTGGATGGTTGGGAGAAGTTGCTCTTGGAGGATGTTTAGATCCCATTCTTTATTTATGGTGGTGGCAAAATGGTGAGTGAGCCCAGTCCATTGGATGAAAAGCAACACATTATATGAAAGGTCTCAGGATGCTTTGCTGTTGGTATAATACAGCACTCATGGTAGTGCTCACCTGTTCTTTTTCAGGCAATTATTCTTTAAGATGTCCCACGCAGTCTGAAGGGGGGTTCATCAGAGAAAATACTGTATGCGGATTGGACCGCAAAGGACTAGGGTAAAGGTATTTTAAAGTTATCATGTCCCTCATGACTCTATACCAGTTCACTTGTAATTGTACCCTATGAAATGTTTCCTTTTTCATGGAGTCTAATAGACATTATGAGGCTACTCTTAAGGTAGCATTGGGTCCCCTGAGCAAGTGAACCCCTATGCAGGTACACAGGGTGCACATAAGGTATGTTCACCCCTGAGCCTCCTTTAATAAATGAGTTTTCAACAGGAAATGTTAGAAGCGAACCTAAGAGTTTGGGGCCATGACTTCCAAAGAATGGGTGCAACACGAGAGAAGTCCTGTAAGTGAGATTGAAGTGATGTAATAAGAGAGAATGTTGGACCTGAACATTCACATTCACTTCAAAGTTCCACAATGTATTTGTAAAATTGCTCAACAATTTGCAGTAGGGTGGACCAGACTTAGTGAAGGAGCATCGGAAAAGCATCTGCCTGTCATGGTGGCTTCACTGCTCTCTTGCACTAGGAAAGGTGCATTTCTGGTGCGACTTCTGACAAATGAAAAGGGCAATTGTCAAATTAATGATGCCAGTCCGTAAACAGACCGAGGCCTGTGCCAGACAAAATAATAATATAAAAAGGAGAAAAATAAAATAAAACAAAACATTCCTTTCCCCTGAAGTGTAGTGTGGTACCTCAGTGCACATGGCGAATGGTAGGAAGGGACTCCAGAATTAATGATGAAACCACTGAACAGTTTATTTCCTTTAGCACAACAAGAAACGTCAGCTTATTCATCACAGCTCAGAGTTACTTTTCATTTCTTAGTACAATTCAGATTTGACATTTCATTAAGGTGTGTTTCTTAGTTTACTGTACGTAGAGGTAGTAACAATACAGTTGAAGCATATGCAGGTACGAAGCTCAGACTTTCTAACTGAACAACAAGCGGGCTCTTCCTACAGTGAACAAGCATGGGATTTACTCGTATCCTCTATGTTGTGCCCTTCTGCTTCTCTTTCTCTAGTTTCTTGTATTCTCTTGATTCCTGAGTTTCCTTTCTTAGCAAGTCTTACAGTTACTTTAGTCTTTGGCTGATTCTCTTCTATTCTTTCTAGCACTGTGATTTCCTTAGTGCTTTACGGTTACTCTAGATTCTGGTTGAAGCTGAATTATTTTTCTTCCTTTCTTTTTCTTAGTTAGAAATACAAAATGTTTAGGGTACTCGCACTTTCTCTCCTTCCCACCGCACTGGTTTTCAGCTTTTGCTTCTCTCTCTTAGCACTCCATCTCCTTCTCCTCTTCTCTCTCCATACTCTAGTCTCACCCCACAGCCCTCCTAAACTCCTCCTACCAGTGCTGACCAGTTCTGATGAGCTAACGGGAAGGGGTCATCAATTCATGCTGGTTGTGCCAAATTCTGACCTCCCATCAGCACAGTGCAACAGAAATCTGGATTCATCTGACCAGGCAATGGTTTTCCACTGCTCAGTGATACAATTTTTGCTCTCTCTCTCTTACCCACTGGAGTCTTATCTTTCTGTTTCTCTTAGGCAAAATTGAACTGGAACTGTCCATCTGCTGTTGCAGCCCAACTTTACTAAGGAACAGCAAGTTGTGCATTTGGGCACATTAGTTAGAGCATCAGTGTTGGATTTGGATGCAATTCCTATCAGCGTACAGAATCTGTTCATCCGAACAAATCCTGACATTCTCCTCTGACCCCTTTCAGTGACGAGTCACTTCTTTGCATGGGATCCCTTTTCGCTGGATGTTTTTCCACTTGATCACACCAATGTCAGTATAATCTCCACACCGCTGTATGAGAATACCCCATAAGCTGTATGATATATATAGCTAAAGGTTACATAAAAGCTCATATACATGGCGCAGACATGCTTACGTTAGGCACAATGAAACCTGCTCATGCCCTATCACTAATACAGTGCTCAGTCCCTGCTTGTCAGCATCACACTATAACATCCTATATGTGTATTTAACACTATACACACAGCAGGCAGCGCCATTTTCCAGGCCCAGTGTCCTCCATCATTATTATGTCCCCCGGTGAAGTCTGGTGCTGAGAACAGCTTTTTTCTTAGCCCAATAACCGCACTAGAGACTCAAACAAGGCTAGAGTTTCTGTTAGAGGGGCCAACATTACTTCCAGTAATACAGTCCCTGCCCATGTATTTTCATGTACCTCCTGCAACATCTGGTTTGGGTTGCACTGGGCAGACAGTTGCACTTGGTGAAAATAAGATGTCACTTTCTTGATTATTTTCTGGGTACATTCATATTTCGGCCTGAAAGAACAGGTTTTGGTGGAAGCCCCTATGTTCCATTTTGTGGTGAAGGCTTTAGGACATGAGTACTGGGTGCCCTCTCAATAATTTGGCCTACTCACTACATACATGTGCCCATGTCACCTACATAGAGATAGTTACACATGCAGACTCATTACAAGTACACACACATAAATGTACTACATTCACAAAATACAGGCATGCACATATATGCATACTTACTACATACATGCACACTCTTTCATGCTTGGATTGTCACCTGATAGTAGGCCATGGAAGGTAATTAAAGGGGTTGTTCAGCTGTTGACCGGCAGAGGCCCAGGCAGCAGACCTCCGCCTATCTACTATTGATGACTTATCCTGAGGATATGCCATCAATAGTTTACAATTAGACAACTGCTTTAAGTCTAAAGGCCGGTGTTGGTTTTTCTTTTTTACCGACCATACTAAGGGCCATTAAAAATTAACTGTGAGCTGCCAGCTGGCCAGGCAGTAACCTGACACCACCAAGTACTTACCTCACTCTGTCTGTAGCTCCACTCTAGCAGCCATTGGCTGCTGTAATCGGACTCCGCCTCCCTGGTGTCTGCACGCAGGTGCCATCCTGTACGCAGTATAAACACTGGGAGGAGAGGTCAAAGGTCACAGTCTGATAACATCAGCAGCAGCCATCAGACTGAAGCAACAGATGGAGTGAGTTAAATACATGATTGATAGTGTTTGTTACCATGCAGTGTTTGTTACCATGCGGCGGCTGCGGGTCCTCCTGGGGCGGCTGGGCACTGGGTCCCGCGGTCGGGGCGCGTCCCCCGGCTTGTTGTCTGGCTGCTGGGGGCGTGGGTGGCTGGTCGGCGTGGTGAACGTGCTCATGGGTCCAGGTGGCGCAATGCGCGCGCACCTGTGAATGCAGCTCCGTGCTCTGGCTCCTGTTCATTTGATTCTGCTGGGAGGTATTGCCTCCCTCTCTCCTCTGTTTATAAGGCTGGCAGTGAGGTCCATTCACTGCCAGTTATTGGTTTCTGTCAGTGTGCTAGCATCCTGCCTCTGTCAGTCTCCTGTTCTTGTCAGTTTGTTTGCTATATCTGCCAGGTTACCCCATCTGCCTCGGTCTGCTTGTTTGTTTGTTCATCTGCCCTTCCTGTCAGTATTCTATCCTGTTCCATCTTGGTACGCCAGCGTCCCTCCTCAGCGAGAGTAGGGACCGCCGCCCAGTTGCCCACCTGAGGTTAGCCATGAGTGGAGGCAAGTAGGCAGGGACAGGGGTTGTTCTAGGGCAAACCGGGCTGGCGTATCATCGGGTAGGATACCGTAACAGTGTTGCTGTCTGGCCAGAGGTCCACTTAGGTGCACTATTAACACTGGAGTCACTAAGAGGATCACTATTACTATTGGTTGCCACTAACAAGGGCCATTATTACTATTGTGAAAACTAACAGGAGCACTATTATTACTGGGGCCACTATTACTACTATGGGTCATTAATGGGTTCGCTATTACTACTAGGACCACTATGTGGGACAGAATTAATACTAGAGCCACTAACAGAGACACTATTACTACTAGAGCCACTATGAGGGTCATTATTAATTCAAAGAACACTAAGGGGAGCACTATTAATACTGGGGCCACTAAAGAGGCACTGTTAATACTGTGGTCACTAACATGGTCACTATTACTACTAGGGCCACTTTGGGGGTCATTATTACTACTGAACCACTAACAGGGGCACTATTACTAATTGGGCCACTATTGATAATGGAGCCACTAAGTGGACACTATTGGGCCATTAAGGTGGGTTACTATTACTATTGGGGGTACTAAGGTGGGCATTTACTGTTGGGGCCACTATTGGGGTCAGTATTACTATTTGAGCCAATGAGGCAGCGGCACAATTATTAGCTGGGGCCACTAGAATTACAGAGTTAAAAACATACTTGTGATAAGCAATACCCCAACCACACCTCCTTTTCCCTGGGCTGGTATTTTACTGTGACAAAGGTGGGAACACTATTTCATGTAGGCACATACACGCTCCCTATATACTATCAAACATCCATGCACATAATCTAGACACACTCATAACATTAAAAACATGCAGATTTCTTTATGCAAATACAGTATATACACATACAATCAGTTCTAAAGTAAAATGCAGTTGCCACATTGTGCTCCTGGGACCTGTAGTACTATGGGTTTCCTGAAGCACACTTCCAAAGGTTTGGGATGATTCAGATGGCTGGGTGTGGAGTTCTCCAGTCAGCCAATCACCACCGGTCTGCTGCACATAAATTCCAGCCCCACTGGCTAGAGGGAATTGGTCATTTATCTTTCTCCCACAAACCTGGAGTTTGGAGTCATGCATGTTTTGCTTGGTGTTGCTGCATGCATGAGGTTCTGGTTGGAATTCCCTTGTCTGTTAGTGTGAATAGTGTCCTGTTCTGCTTGTATGCTATTTACCATCTAAGGTGAGCCAGGCCCTTAGGTTCCAGCATTGGGCTGTCCCTATTGGAATGATCACCGCGCTTGCAGGCAGGACTCCCTGAGGTTAAGTTGTATTGTTAGAGTAAGGACTCACGAGACAATGAGGACCCTTGTCGTGGGCTCGTGAGCTTAAGTATGTTGGCCAAAATATGAATACCTTGTACGTACTTTAGCTATTCCATCTGCTTGTGCGTGTTGGTTTTCTAGGTAAGTGTTCTGGCGTTTGTCAGTTATTGTTGGATGTCTGCTCACAAGTCCCATTTACTGTTCAATTTATTTCAGTATTCAGTTATTGCATATTTGAAGCAGACCTGACAGCAGTGCAGAGTAACAGAGCCAGTGCAAAGAGCAGCAGCATAAGGAAGGGGAACTGAACTACACTAATGCAACCTGTGTTCTTTATAGTGCAGAGCAAACAGCGCAAGGGCTCAGACCACTAGGTGGCAGTATAGCACATTAGAACAGCATAGCCGCAGATTGATTGTGAGCTGTAATAGTCTCCAATCCTGCCTAAGACCTGAGATGTAGATTGTAGATCGTGCGCCACTGAGCAGGAATCCAAAGAGCAAGATTCTTTTGCTGTAAAGCTGCCACTGTTCCTCCAAGGGATCAGGAAAATGTGAGTCAAATGAAGTTAACCTGGGATAGCCTTTCAAAGGGTGAGGGGAGTGGCCTTTTGGGGGTGTGGCTAACCTACAGCAGAAAAGGGAACGAGAAAAGGAGAATAGAGGGAGAAAACAGAGAGAATGAGAGAGAGAGTGAACACAAAAGAGGAAGAATGAGAGAGTGCAAAAGATGGCTTTGTATACCTGGGTTGCCCATAATACTTACATATACTTAGTACAGTACATCAAAGTATTATTGGCAACTTATTGTGTGCCATAAAAAAGCTTACCTTATAAAACTACAACTCCTAACGTTATACTACAAGCCGTGCCCTCCATATTAAATTTTAGTACATGCTATACCCCCAGAAATTAACTATACTACATGCTGTACCCTCATAGTATATTATATTACAAGAAATTAACTATATTACACGTCATGCCCCAGTATATTATACTACATGCTGTGCCCACAGAAATGATGCCCCTTCCTCCTTACTGCGGGATTACCGTACCTCCTTGCAGTGAGGAGGAAACTGAATGGAGGCTCTCAGCAGTGGCACCCTACCGATCAGCAAGTTATCCCCTTTTCTGTGGATGGGTGTGTTAACCTGTGATCTTGGTACAACCCTGTTAATGGTTCATGTCTCGAATAAGCTTTATTAAATACAAAAAAAAAAAAAAAAAAATACCCAGTGAGCACAAGCATGCAAATATATTAGAATATCCAATTAATATTTATAGAACTTCAACATTAATTTTCTGCACACTTGTATAAGCTGCAATATAATTTAGTGTCGGTTCAGTATGCCGGCCGTGTCCTCCGGTTTATTGAATCTATGAATATACTTTGTTACATTGTTTCAGGCACTCATCTACAGATGATAATGTAATTGTTGGCGTGGAAAATTACCTTATTTCTCTAAATCTGATAAATGTTAAATGAAAAATAAAACTCTTTGTGTTGTAGGTAATTAAAGCTGGTTACATTTCAGATCATACCTCCCCCTGCAGAAAACAATCTCCACTTTTAAGCATTTTCTAAGAAGGTAAGTCTTTGATGAATGTGTCCTTGTCTCTTCTAAACCAAAATGATTTACAATAATATATATACTGGTACTCAAATATTAAGGCTGATATCCGTAGGAACTCTTCCACCCATCCAAGTGCTACCAAATTCCACTCAGAATAACATATCCGGTACAGCACTGGGCAAACCGGGCACTACATTGTCTAGTAGTACATATGAAGTCCCATTCTGGGAGGCGTCCGCCTTATTTGAATTTCATTAAATTGGTTGTACTAATTCTAAGACTGATGACCAATCCTCAGGATAAGTCATCAATAGTTTATTGACAGAAGTTCTCCGTCTCTTTCACCAGCCGATCAGCTGATCACCAGGGCCAGTGTTCTAATTTACGGAGCAGCTTTGTTGCTGGAACCAGACAGCTCCCTACATTGGGAAGTGATCTAATGTGGTACTGAAAGCTGAGTCCTGTGAAGTGAATGGGACTGAGCATGCACTACCCTGCCAGGCCACTGAGAGAAGTACAGAGCTATATGTTCCCTTCAACAAAGCAGCTCTGTACATTAGAAAAGGATGGGAGGATAGGTCATCATTGTTGGAAATGGAACAACCCCTTTAACTCCTTGACTCTAACAGATGTACATGTATTCCTTCTGGCAGTGGGGTTTTATGTAGCATGCCCAGGAGCCAAGCCTGCTCCATACATGGGAATTGCCAGCTGTCTTTGACAGCTGCGACATGTCCGTAATGGGATCATGAAGTGCTATTTCGTTGTCATGGCAGCCCAGAGCCTTGTGAAGGCCTCCATGACTTCTATGAATTTCTGCCTATTAAGACGGGCATGAAGTATTGCAGTATATGGTGTAAGCGATTAAACAATCACAAGTTTAAGTCTACTATGAGAACAAAAAAAAAGGAAAGACAAGCGAATTTTTTTTTATTATTGTGAAAAACAACTGGATATTAAATGCCATGCATGATTGTCACCCAGTAGGACAAACCTCATTTTTGGCAGCCATTGCTATGATTGCCAAGCTGGAGAAGGACTTTTTAGATAAACTGAATTATTGTCTTATTTCCCTCATTAACATTGATATGAAACTACTTACCAAGATTTTAGCATCGTGTCTAAATGCTGCTCTCCCATTAATCATTGGAGAAGTCCAGGTTGGGTTTGTTCCTGGCCACTAGGCCCTAGACAATATCTGCCGAATTGTACATATCACTTACTTTTGGAGAACTTCTGCTATGCTGCTCCCTTATATATCCATAAAGCTTTGGATGCTTTGGGTTGGCCATTTTTGCTTTCGTTGTTTGAGAGGTGAAAGTTTCCTACCTAATTTCTCACCTGCTTACGGGTGTTGTACGCTTCTCCTAAAGCCTTTGTTCGCTACAGAGGTTTCTTTTCAGCAGCTTTTCCTATCCTTTGGGTCACATGGCAGGATGTCCTTTGTCCACCTTCATTTTTATATTAGCCATGGAACCTTTGGCCATTAAAGTAAGTAATAACCCTGACATCAAGGGTATTGAGGTCACACCTGTTCATCATAAGCTTTGCATGCTTGCCGATAATATTTTAATGTTTGTTTCTTCTCCTCACACATTTCTTCCTCATCTGTCTAGGTTTGAGATGTTTTTGGTTTTCACAATTAATAATAATAAAAATGAAGGGTTTCAATTTAATGTTGCCTCCGTATTTGGTCTCTCAACTTCAATCGAACTTCACTTTTCAGTGGTCATGGGGGTCACTGGATTATATTGGAGTTGGAATACTGCATTATATGCCCAGAATTTTTCCCCTCTCTGTAAATTTAGACTGCTTCTGGAAACCGGGAGTTGTTACCTTATTTCATGGATATGAACACTTAATTCCTTGAAAATGAGAATCCTTCCTAAACATCTATACGTTCTAGAGCCACAGTTCATGTTCTGTAGCGTATTCTGAAAACATTTCAACAAATGTTTCTTCACTGTTTGGAGGGACTCTTTTCCAAGGGTTTTGCACTCCATTTTACACAGACTGAAAGGTGGTCTCGGGGTTCCAAATTACTTGAAATATTATTAAGCAGCCCAGATATCCCAACTGGCATTTCTTCATCCTACAACCAATGCTCTTCTAGGGCTTTCCCTAAAGTACCTTGAGGTCTCTGCTCTCACTATTGATTCAGTCCAGTAGGCTTCACCAGCACATTGTTTTCCTATAAATAACCCCATCACTAAACATTTTCTTAGGGTTCAATACTCAGATGGCGTGATTCCCCCATATGCCCCTATTGCCATTTCTGTGGAGTCTTTCGCTTCCTCCTAGTAATGACTCACCACAATTTTTAGAGCATGGATAGATAGAGGCTTCACTAAACTATATCACCTGCTGTCTTTGGAAGGCTCATCTTCCTTCTCTACACTTTAAAGGAAATTTAACTAACCTTCCTCTGAGCTCTATCGAAACTTACAATTTAAACATTTTGTATGTCCCCAGTCCCTGACTATCTTTGAGACCTAATATCTTAAATACCCACATGCTAGAGGCCTCATCACTCCTCCTACTGCACTCAATGGCCATATGTTTCTAGATGGGAGGCAGACTAGGAATCCAGTTTTGCTGATAAGGAATGCTTCCCGATATGGGAATCGACTAATAAGAGCTCCCGTAAAATATTAATGTTAGAGACTTTTTATAAAGTTCTCTTTCGATGGTACTTAGTTCCCACCAGACTGGCCCATGGAGTGCCCGGATACCCATCAAACTGCTTCCGCGGTTGTCAATCCCTGGTGGTATGCTTCACACTTAGTGGCCCTGACCTCATATAAAGATCCTTTGGATTAGAGTTTACTCATCTACTCAGTAACAGGTTGTAATATATGGAAAACCCCATGAAAAGCCCTTTTAAATAAGCAAATTGCTGATATTTCTCCAGACTTTTAGCAACTGATTTCCTTTTTCTTTCTCACAGCCAAGCAGGTCATTGCTCAATAACGGCATAAAGCTTCTTTGGACTTTTCTTAAGTAAAGAGATGGTTGAATTGGTACTTAATTAAGTACCTCAATTATTGTTGACGGGCACAAAAAAAAATTTGAGAGTCTGGTCCCTGTGGGTTAACTATGTCCTGCCCTCTCAAAATAATAAGCTTCTAGTCTCTTTGTTGTGATGCCTTTGAGTCATTGTTTCACACCCTAGCATTGCTTGTTGACTCTGTGAGAGGTTTCCCCTTGTTCCTGCCATCCATTTTTTTCTTTTCTTTCTTCCCTTTCCAGTTTGACCTAGGCTAGGCCATTGTTTCATCTGTGACCCTTCCAAGTGCAAAAGCTTGTGCTATGTTCAAACGAGTCTGTCTTTTATCTCAGTGACATGACTCTGTTACTTCTGATTTACCTCTTGCCCTCACATATCGGCCCTGATGTTTGAAGTTCTTATATTGCACTTTACTTACTGTTTATTTCTTTTACTGTAAAATTGCAAAACTTAAACGAACACAAGTGTAAAAAAAAGATATTAAAGATTAAATAAAAACCATTTTCTTATATTTATAATTTAAAAAATCAATATAAAAATTCCCCAAAACATGCTTGGTATTGCCATGTCCATAAAAGCACGATCCATCAAAATAACACATTATTTATGCCATACACTGAACGCTATCAGAAAGAAAAATATCGCCAGAAATGCGCCTTTTTAATGATCCTGTCCCCATGGAAAAAATTTATTAAAAAGCAAATAAAGAAGCCTTATGTACTTCAAAATGGGACCAATAGAAACCACCGGTCGTTCTGTGAAAAGCAAAGCCATACAACCGCATCAACAAAAAGATAGAAAAGTTGGGGGGGGGGGGGGGGGGATATTTAATTTCTTTAATGTAGTACAGCAAAGTGTAAATAAATGTGGTATTGGTGGAATTGTGCTGAGCCTCATGTAATTTTAGTCACAGTTTGTAAGCCATAGCAACAATTTCACCCAAAGATAGCAAAATCGCGTTTTTTGCCCCTTTTCACTCCAGATGGAAATCTTTAAAAGTTTCTCAATATGTTATATGGTACATTAAATAGTACCATTACAAAATACGACGCATCCTACATCAATGGAAAAATTACAGAGTTAAGGTTTTTTGAAAGTGGGGAGGAGAAACAAAAAAAAAAGGGGCTGTGCCCTTAAAGGGCTGGGACTTTGGGTTAAGGACTCCAGTTTCTTAGGATACAAAATTAATACATTATTTTGCCCTTCAGTAAAGAAAGTAGCAAAACATATCTATTAAAGATAGAGATGCCTCCACCTTAGCAGTAAGGCACATATAGGATAGAGATCTTGTGACAGAGTATCACAAAGCCATGTCTTTTTGACACATACACTTATATGGGCATATCCCGCCAACAGGAAAGATAAGGAGGGACACATCTGTATACATATTTCCAACATGTGATTCAATAAATGAAGGATGGCCAAAAGATGGCATCCGTTGAAAGCATCCATCACAGGTATGTGTGCTTTTTTTTACATGGGATCCAATATCATCTTGTGCCACTCATCTCGAGATTTGTTGAACCAAGGGAAAAGGTAAGGGAGGACACATCTGTAGGTTGCCATTGGGAAGGGAACTACTATACTGAACTTCAGAGTATCAAGATGGTGGGGAGCATTCTGAAACTATCACAGTGGGAACCAACAGAGTTTGTCTTGCCATTGGTAATATTGTCTTAAGCTCCTGAATAATTGGAGTTTAATGACTCCCCTAAAAAATTCCCTGGTGCATCCCTGATACCCTGTTTCCAGGTACTCATCCAAACTCAAATTTAGCCTCACTGTGCCCTTGAACAGCTGGAGAAAATGTTGCTGGAAGGCAATTCTGTGTACTTGGCCTGCTAAACCTCCCTACTTGAACACTTGGAGCCATGTATGGAAAGCTAATAGGATGCCAATCTCCATGACACCACTCCCTAAATAATGATCCCATTCCTGGATTTTGGAGGGGCTGTAAGTACACTTAGTTTATTTTCTGGGTGAGCCGTTACTGGTTATGTGCAACTATCGGAACAATGGAAGAAATTTTACATTTGTATGGAAATCCTCAACAAAGGAACAGCCAGACTTTGCGAATCCACTTATACTACCGACAAAAAAAAGTCCCTTCGGTATTCAGATGTCTCTTGGACCAACTATTTATATTTATATGTAAGAGATGGGTGTTTTTTGCATGGAAGAGACCCTTTGATGATCAAATACCATTTTTTATTTTATACATTAAGTTTTGAAATGCACGTCATGAGAATTGTTGGCATCATCTCTGACTGCACTAGGGTCATCATTGACATCTTGCAGAACACTGAACAGGACAGCTGCGGCAGCACCACAAAGCCTTATGGCAGGACCACTTCCTGAGCCCCTTTTTATCACCTTGACAACGTTAACATCTTCTGAATGAGGTGGCATCTAGAGTGAAGCGAAAGGGGAGTTTGTCAAAGAAGGAAAGCTGTTATTGCGATAATGGCAAAATAAAGACATTAGATCAACAGAACTGGTTTCTCACTACCTACCTTTTCAATGGCCATGCACAGTTGGAGGGTCATCGAGATCCTCATCCCCTTACCCCGATTCATTTGAACACTGCTGTGTCCTCTCTTGTATCATATTAGAATCACTATTACTTGAAATATTGTCTTCATTTTTGCCTTCCAACTGACATTCTGGAAGATCATTCAGCAAAGCCATGATCCTCAAAGGTGTAAGTTCGTGATAAAAAGCAGTGCTAGGAAAGCATCTGTCCCTTTATTTACGTTCCTACAATGAAAGAACAAGTTTGTCAAAATCAAATACTAATTTCAGATCTCGAAAGCCCCCACGTATAAATAGTGCTCTATTTTGACTATGTAACATGTAGAAAAATCTGTAAAATCAGGACAAAAATGGCAAACTTGGGTAAAAAGTATTGATGAGTGAACTTTTGAAAAGTAGAATTCAATCAGTTCCCTGAATTTCAACAAAAAGTTTGGTTTTGTCCAAAACTGAACTTCACCAATATCCCTAAAACTGGTGGTAAACACTGTCTGAGAGCCCAAAAATCCCAGTATAACAATCTTAGATCATCCAGGAGTGTATCTGTCATGTCTGTGCAGGAAAAAACCACAAAGCCCTGCAGGGGTGTCACCAGATAGTACTAAAATCACAAAGCTCTGTACTAAAATCTAACTAAACAGGAAAAAAATGGACTAAACCAAACAGAGATACAATGAATACTTTGCCTAAAGAAACCAGAATATTGGTTGGCCCCTGCCTGAAAGCAGGGTGGTCATCTCAATAAGAACAGCCTGATGCCTTGTACTAATTAGGCCAACATCCAACCAATGCCTTGCATTTATTATCTATCATTCACATGCGGTGTGGCATTAAGACTCCAGGGGGAGCCCAGGGTGGCAGTACCAATGTGGTTTACTGAAGGAAATGCAGGGCAACCCGCGGAATTATCATGGCATCATTAATAGGTTGCTGGTCTGCATGGTGAACTACATATATCAGAATGGTCTGGCACCTTGTATCCACTATGTGTGGGGGTATGCACCAAGCATCCACCCCCCCCCCCCTCATTATCAGGAGGCAGTGTGAGTGGCTGTCTTATCGGTGTCCTGCACAGGTGTTATTGGCTCCTCCATTTGGCAGTCAGCTACCTGCATGATGAGAGGAGGATGCATCTATATGCACTCCTCAGTCAGTAAGTAACGGCCATTTTTCTGTGATTGTTTTTAATTAATTTTTTTTTTATTTCCCCTTCTGTGATGCATTGATACTAATTAGGCCTAGTCTATCCCTGGATGACGATAAGGGATAACTGTACACAAGTACAAGTCAGACAGGGAACACTGCCACACCAAACACAGAAAACGGAGGTCCACACTCCTGTGGACGAAAGGGAATTGGTAGTCTGCACGCTTACGGATAGAGGTAAATTGGGCATCCAAATACCCACAAACAAAACAGACGGACAAGGCTAGGTCCTAGCATCTGCCTACCAACAGATGAAGAGGAACGTACAGCATGTGGTTCAAATGTCTAACCACCGATGGACAGGTAAGACAAACAAACATGGACTGGGCATCCAACTACCAATCGGACAGGAAGATGAGACATACGAACAAATGGAAAAGATCAGGCCAATAAATCCTTTATTCCTTCATGTTTTAATGACAAAGCTATGTTTCGACCCTTCTTTGGTCTTTATCAAGCTTGATAAAGACCAAAGGAGGGTTGAAACGTAGCTTCGTCTTTAAAACATGGAGGAATAAAGGATTTATTGGCCTGATCTTCACTAATTATGCTGCCACATTCTTGATATTTTTATGGACTTTTGAAGGGAGCTTCAGTTCAAGCTCACTGCAGTGGCTTGGCATTGTATCCACCTCACCTGAATTGGGATTTGTCTGTGTGTGCTGCTGGATTCCATTACATATGAACAAACAGACTGATGAGCAAGCAATTGACAAACTAACAGAGAAACTAACAGACGGACACATGGACCAACTGATGAACACAGCATGACGGACATAAATGGATCCAGACTAACAGAGCTCCGAACGAACCAGACAGAACAGGAACCAGACAGACTGCTCTGGCAAGGATGCATGCACACAGCAGACATAGGCAGAATGACCAACTGCCATGACAGGGTGTGGTTGGATTAAATAGCATAACGTTATTGCTGACCACCCAACAAAGCAAGGGTACAGCCTCCCTGAAAACCAATCAGACACGCACTTCAGGGGATGATTCAGCAGATGAAAGAAGAGGGGAACCCTGAGGTATTCCCAATAGCTCACACAAGCCACTTCTGCAGCGATAGAACTTTTGCTGTATTCTCAACTGCTGACACAAGGAACCTCTGCAGTGATGGCACGCTGCAACTCCTTCTCCTCCTCTTTTTCTTTCATCTTCTTCTTCTTTACTTTTTCCTTCATTGTCTTCTTATTTTTCCTTCTTCTTTTAGTGGGTTTGCTATAACAAACCGCCCAGGGTTCGAGTTATCGCTGAACTGAACCTCTAACAAGGTTTGACTCAAAACAAGGTTTGGCTGTTTTGGTTCGCTTAAGGCCCCCTGTCCACGGGCGTGATTTCGCTGCCGAATCACGCCATCTGAAGCTTTTCATAGCATTGCTATGGAAAGCGCTGGCCCCCTGTCCACGAGCGGAGAATCATTACGATTCTCCGCTCGCAGCCGGCAATTCACAGCATGCGGTGAATTGCCCCGATTCTCCGCAGTCAGCCTATCTATTAGATTAAGCTGACCGGCGGAGATTCGTCTGCGGCTCCTGCTCCTGAGCAGCGGCTCCCGCGGTGGAGCTCTGCAGCGGGATACCGCAACGCCCGTGGACAGGGGGCCTAACACTAATATAAAGTTGACATATGGCTCACCAATCATACTCTTTGAATGAGTAATTAACAATATTGATGACCACTTACAACGTATAATGACCAACTGCATTAAAGTCTTAGATGAGACAAAAGTGTCCCTTCGATGGTCTCTCTCAGTCTCTCTCGGTCTCACTCTCTCTCTCTCTCCCAACTATCCAGTCCTTTCCTGCATTACATAGATAACCCATTCATCTGAATGGACACTGTGTAATGCTTCATTTTCCCTGTGGGGGAGCTGCAGAGAAATTGAACACTTACTTCCAGATTTCCCCACAGATTACAATTGATCTCTGGGGTTTTGGCAGGAGAAAACAGTTGATTGTTTAGGAACTCATGTAACAAGTAGGAATTGGCCATTCTATGATTGGTCATCCATACTAGTTATCATGGGTGTCCTATTGGGGGTGGGAATCAGGTATTAAAATGCAATTATGTAATGAGTGGAGTTTTGCTTTAAAACATCTTAGTCATTTGCCTGGCCTGTACTGAACCTTGCTATTAATTCTTATGAGAGATCTGTCTGTTGCTATGCAGTCGCGAGGCCCATTGATATTTCTACGTAATCACAAACAATGCATCTTTCTCAGCATTAAGACAACTCTGAATTCCCTGTGATCTCACAAGGCTTATCTGTCACTCCACATGAAAGGGCATAGCATTTAGCATCGTCTCGCCAGCTGACACATTGGAACATTGCTGCATTTACAGAAAGTCAAGTCAATTTACTGGACTTGTCTCTGCATACACCTCAAATATCAGGGAGGGTTTACAGCATATCAGTAATAGAGGAATAACAATCTCCACAGACACATGTAAGTATATAAAGAGGAGCAACCAACAAAGGGTTATTTTATTGAGAGTTGTGTATTGGCAAAAAAAGCAATTTATAAGCTTTTCCATAGTTTCGAGCATTAATTGTGTAATGGCTCCTAACTCGGGTGCTGTAGATCCTTCGAACCATGATCAGATCGGCGATCATGTTGTGGCTAGCAGCTTAGATGGTCAGACAAGACTTGATTATGATGATGTAGAGCTATGCAGGTAGCCGACCGATGTAGCAGAACCAGGCGAGTAGCAGACTGATGTAGCAATGCTGTGCAGGTAACAGGATGGTTTTAGCAGAGTCGTGCAGGTATCGGGACGATGTAGCACAGGTACGCAGGTATCAGGCCAGATAAGATTGGGTAACAGAGGACGACCTGGTTTATCAGCTAAAGGGGTTGTCAGGCTTTAAGTTATTAATGGCCTATCCTCAAGATAGCCCATAAATAGTAAATCAACAGGGGTCTGCCACTCAGGACCCCTACTAATCAGCTATTTGTTGGTCTGCTACTTTTTTGCCTGAAGTTAATTGTGCGGACAACTTTGGTCAGGCCTGGTAATGCATACACAGTTGTTATTCATTTCAATGGGAGCTTTCCCTGTAATACCAAGCCTAGCCACTGCAGTGAGAATGAAGCTGTCTGCTTCCTGCAGAAATCAACACAGGTAATGAGCAGAGTAGCCTGTTGAAAAGCTCACCTGTGGGTGTCCTGTGTGGCAGATTTCTGCCAATCTACTATTGATTGCCTATGCAGAAGCCAGAGAACCCCTTTAACAAGAGCAGACCTGAGGGTAAACAGCATTGCTACTCAGGCAAGGCCTGACTGAAGTCCCAAGACACAAAAAAAGTAGTTAATGAGTTCATTAGAAAGTACTGTGGAAACAGAGACCTAAGACCAGAGAGAGATTTAAATACTGCATTGCCAATGGACGATATTGTCAAAACTTGCTTGTCCTGGCCAGAAATCCAGCAACATGTACAGAGGGCCTAGCAACATGGTGCACTGCCCAGTGAACTGCCATATGATTTGCGCAGTACGTGATAAATCGAAGGGTCAAGGTTGCACGTTCTGGGAGCCCAGACTGCATAAGTTGCACTCCTTTAAGTCCAGCCCTGTAAGGGAGCTGCATTATGTACACCTTTGCACTCTTTTTTTTTTTCAGTCAATGTGTTTTTGAAAATGACGCATTTTTGTAGTTGTTTTTCATTAAAAATTTCGAATGTTTGATTTCTATACTTGTATTGTTTTCTAAGGTACTGCAGACTGGAGGACTGAAATCTTAGCAAATTCTGTCAGTGAGAGTAAACTGACGGGTTGTTTATCAGCTCTTCCAGTAGCCTGCCCCCCTCTCAGATCAGGAGGACAAAGAGCACAGCAGAGAAAACTACTATTACAGAGGGCTGTAGGACAGTGCCAGGAGATGGTGAAGGAGATCAGGAGCTCTTATCAGTAGTGGGGGAGAATGGACCAGCAGCTACTCAGAGAAAGGATGAGATAGACAAGATAGCTGTGTAGCATTGAATCGGTGTGGTTATGCTACAGAGTCTCTGAACAAGGAGAGGGGAGGGGGAGTTCAACTTGTGTGCACTCATGAGAGAAACCGTCTGATCAGTGCTGGAATCGCCGAAGCCAAGTATGAGGCTTTCAAAATGCATGAAAAAAAAAAATGAAAGCAAAAAACAGTGCATCATTTCTTCTCTTTGGGGACTTTGTAAGATATGTGTGTTTTTATTTGTTATGCACAAAGGTTTTCTTAGGCTTTAGTCTATTGTATTTAGTCAATTGCTGTTATTGCTGGAAGTTGTTTAGAGAGATGATGTAGTGGGTAAAGTGTAGTTAGGAAAATGATATAAATGCCATAGTTACTCATGATTGTTGCATAACTGCTGAGGCATATCGTGCATTGTTAATGTGTGTTATGTACCATATTACATAACTGCTGAGGCATATTGTGCATTGTTAATGTGTGCTATGTACCATATTACATAACTGCTGAGGCTTGTTAGGAAAAATGTGGTAATGTCTGATGGATATTAACGGCTTCCCGCCCCATAATATACATGTATGTCATTAGAGGAAAGGTGTTCATGCAAAGGTCGTACATGTATGGCATGTAGGTAGTGCTCATAAATTGATCCCACTTTCCAAGGTCCAGCTGCAATGGTGGGGATCACAGAGTAGTTCGGTCTATGCTGTTAACACCTTATGTGCCATAATCAATGTTTATCATAACAGGTTACCAGTTACAGAGGAAGTGAGCTCCTTCTGTTACAAGATCCATCCTCTGTCATGCAATCTTGGAGAGCCAGTGGGTTTCCATGCAAGCTAGATGCTAGACAAAACCTCCAGTGTGCCATGGCTTGTAATGGCCACAGAAATATTGCAGTGTATTATCTGAGTGATTAAAGGATTGCAGGTTCAAGTCTGCTACGAGGATATAAAATGGTAATAAATAAATAAAAAGCGCTATTCCTAATTTTTTTGTTGTGCAAAAAAAAAAGTTTAATAAATTCATGTTTGGTATCACTGCATCCATAACAACCTGCACAATAAATGGAGGATGCTTTCACTCTACCCTGCAAACACTTGAAACAAAAGCATAGAAAGGAGTTGAAATGCATTTTTGTTCATTTTGCCTCCCAAAAAATGCAGAACAGCGGATCAAAATGTATTTTTATCCTAAAGTCCCAAAATTGCACCAATAAAAACCATAACTCATCATGCAAAACACAAGCCCTCACACAGCTCCGTCCATGGAAAAGTAAAAAAAAAAAAATTACTGGTCTCTGAATGTAAAACTAATGATTTTTCCAAAAAATGGGTTTTCTAGTGTAAAAAAAACTATAAATAATATATATAAGTTTGGTATCATCTTAACTGCACCTGCTAAAACAAGTTATGTCATTTATACTGCATAGTGAGCACCATAAAAAAAACAAACCAAAAAGGCAGAATTGTTGTGTTCTTTCATCTTGCCCAACCTAAAGCTATACAATACATTTTATGTACCTCAAAATGGTGCCAATAAAAAGTGAATTTTTTCACGCAACAAACAACCCCTCATATGGTCATGTGAATGGAAAAATAAAAAAGTTATGGCTTTTGAAAAGTGGAGATGAAAATCTCAAAAAATCATTGCCTCATTATAGCCAAAATAAGCCACATACTTAGAAGGTTAGACAACTGATAATTGTGTGCAGTTAGCATAATTGTAACAGTCTCTGTTGTGGCCCTCGTGGAGGTTGTTTGTGAGGTCTCAATCTCTGATACGTTGGGCATTTGAAGGTATATATCACCTGGTCACTGTGCTGGGTGGGGAAAGTGCATCAGATGGACAAATGGTAGGGCATTTCTGTCCTACCATGGTAATGCTTGTTTTGGCATAACAGGCGGGATGGGGCATGCAAGTTATTGTTGCTATTGGTGAGGTCTGAGGGAAAGTTGGGCGCGACCTGAATCCTAGAGCCATGTGTGAGTCCTGGAATGCTTGCTGAGAGGTTGGGTGAAGCCGAAAGCCTTTGAGCCTCCTGATTGGCACTGCGTTTCCCTGATCTGTCCACAAGAAGCTTATAGAACTGCACTTGTTGCCCTGCTGCATTGCAGAAGTAAGCGAGGAAGTCCACCATTAAGAGACTGTGAATATTAACAGTTGGGAACTCTTGAGAGTGTCCACTGTATCATGCCAGGCCTGCTTAATGTTTAAAGAGACTGAGAGTTGTGCTCCCAAGGGACAAAGGCCAGGACAATGTTGATGGGCAAAGAGACTGTACTTGATTCTGCAATGGCTGACAAGCCAAGACTGTGTTGCCAAGATTCTGGAGTATGTATTGTAGTGAGTGTTATAGATTGCGTTGTCAAAGTATTTGAAACTGTGTTACAACATTCTGACTGTTAGTGACTGTACTGGTAATTCAGCTGCCAGGTAAAGACTATTATTGGTTATGTAGCTTGGAGTTACTAGTATTATTTGTGTGACCATGAGTCTGCAATATTGGCTCTCACCACTAAACGGAGGCCAGAGCTCAAAAAAAGGAACTAGTTTTCATCACATTCTATGGGTAATGTTACCTCTATGGACAATCAGACTGAAAGTGGGTAGAGCTTCTAGCGCAGGTCAGAGTACAGATTTGGTGTGCTGAGAGAGGGCCCAAGTACAGTTCAGAGAGGATCCTTCAGCAGACAAGTCTCCACACAAGATGAAGATCTCACCAGAGGACTGCTAGAGTCTCCTATTAGGAACAAGGCAGAGACTGAACTTTTTAAGAAGTATGCGCAAACCAAAGACCACAATCCACCAACGGACTGTTTATAGATTTTTTTTCATTTTACTGGGCTGCATCTCTAACTGCAGTATAGAGCTCTACTATACAGGGACATAGTAACATAGTATGTAAGGTCGAAAAAAGATATATGTCCATGCAGTTCCGCTTATTACCCTCCACTGTTGATCCAGAGGAAGGCAAAAAAACCCAAAAACAATTAGGTAGAAGAAAATTTTCCCCATTTAAGGGGAAAAAAAATTCTTGCTGACTCCAATCTGGCAATCAGAATAATCCCTGGATCACCAACCCTTCTGAAGCTATTAAGGATTATAACATATTTTAATGTATCGCTCAAGAAAGACATTCAGCCTCTCTTAAACTCGTTTATGGAATTTGCCATCACCTCGTCCTCAGGCTGCATCCTCAGTGTTGTGTGGACCCCCCGAGGGTGAGACAGACTAAATTGTGGACTTGTCTATCTTATCCACTGACTGTGATAAAGATCCACTTAGATGGGGTTCAAGTATTCGTTCTGAATTTGATTCTTACATCACGTGTGGATATTGCTAGATTAGATGTGAGCAGCTGTTTAGTGATAAAGAAAAATACACCAGATAATTAGGAGAGCTTGAAAAACTGAATATCACAATTACTGGTTGTCATTTTATGTTTATCGTGTCAAGTTACTCACTTAGCATAAATTCTCATTTATTCCGTTCTCTAATTAAACTGTTATTTTACTGTTTTTACCAGACTGGTCCCATTAGTTGTCATTGTATCCCCAATACATGGTGAGTAGAGATGAGCGGGTATACTCGCTAAGGCACATTACTCGAGCGAGTAGTGCCTTAGCCGAGTATCTCCCCGCTCGTCTCTAAAGATTCGGGGGCCGGCGGGTGACAGGTGAGTTGCGGCGGGGAGCAGGGGGGAGCGGGGGGGAGAGAGAGAGAGATCTCCCCTCCGTTCCTCCCCATTCTCCCCCACCGCTCCCCGCCCCCCGCCGGCCCCAGAATCTTTAGAGACGAGCGGGGAGATACTCGGCTAAGGCACTACTTGCTCGAGTAATGTGCCTTAGCGAGTATACTCGCTCATCTCTAATGGTGAGCGATCCCTCTAGACCCGCTGCACTTACTGCAACTTGTGATCTGTCTCTTAACAAGAGATGTAGCAAAGTTTAACCCAATGCCAGTAACTTGTTGCAATAAGTTATCCTAACGTAACAAAAGTCATTTAAAAGCTAATAAAAAAGCAAGAAAAAGTTTTGTGCCACAGTTTATTTATCTCGTTGAGTAAAGTTAAACGTTGCTACATCCAATACCTGCAAAGTAAGACTCCCCACATATAATTTTTGCAAAAATGTTAGTATATATTGAGGTACAACAATAAAAAAATGTTAAATAAATATTCTCTCCAGTGGAAAAAAAAAACTGGAAAGAGCGCCTATATATTTGTGTAAAGATAAAGAACCTTTGTGAATCTATCCCTTCAAAGATCAGCCCTTCATGCTGCAAGCATCTCTTCTTCCTAAAGACCACTAGCTATATACTTCAAATCGCCAAGTACCATCGGTCCTCAAGATAGTGAATTAAGCAGTAGTATGAATGTATGACTGTATGGGATGTCATTTTTGTGTCTGTTCCTTTAAAATATTAGTGTAAGGGCAGTCTTCTGTGAAGACTGCCAGAGATGATAGACACACTATTACTGGAGAAAGCTGACCCCTATGGGGCCACCAGCCTGAACACCCTACTGGCAATTGTATGGAGAGCAGAGCTGACAGACTGTACCTAAGCCATGAGAGCAGCCTACCTAGCATCCAATCCTCCAGCACCAGTCTGCTGAGCTCTAGTCTACGGCTGAAAACGTTATCCCTGGACCTTGTTAGTAGATCTGGAATCCGCCGGGCACCTTGTGTGGACAGCAGTGTTTATATTGTTACAGCCAGAGACTTTATAGCTCCTGAGCCGGTTACCGGTTAACAGAGAGACTCTGCTTTTATTGTCGACCAGTCGTCCATACATTGTTCCATTTCACGGTGTTTATATTAATGGTTTTCAGCATGATGAGCCAAGATTCTTTCTTTAAAATGTACACATGGGGCCTAAAATATACTGCTGTGACCCGGGTGCAGTTTCAAGCCATTAACCTAAGCCAGGCCATGAGAATTCAGTGAGCATAGTACTCAATTATGCCAACAAGGCTACTGTGACCCCTATAATAATTCAGGCTCCAGTCTAAACCGAGATTACGATACCAGTGATTGTACCGACTCGGCCTGATTCACCAACCCATCCTCCTGGATGAAAACCCAGTCCAAAACCCAAAGCCAGCTCCTAGTGACACTAGGAGAATGTATTGATATAGGCTTATAGATGGCATAGTTCCTGCTACTTATAAAGTGGACTCACAGGCAAAAAGAGGCCCCAATGTCCCGGCCCATGTGTAGTAAACAGACCTGGTAGAACCCCACCTAGGCCCATTCCTGACCCAAACAAAGCTATAGATGCCAACAACTCTTCTTCATGACCACCGCTCGGTTCAAACAGGGGACTTGATACCCACGTTCTTGCGATTATTCATGGGTCAATACCTTTCATTAATATACCTAGCATGCTGACCTTTTAAGAGTAGAGCAAAAAGGTTGCAGTGGTGAAAAGGAGTATAGTAGCGGCAGGGAACAGTAAGGAATGTCAGCCATAGCAGCAAGTGGTCCTCAAGGTGTGGTCACTCAGACAGGATGTCAAATAGTTGTTAGGTGGTATAAACTTACACAATCTGCAAATTTCACTAAAAGAAGTTGGCAGAAATTAAGTAAACCTATTTTACTTATATCCCATAAAGTTATATAATACTAATTAAACTATATTCAGTTACTGCCTGTAGTTCGGCTTTAATTGGCCTCCTTTGTAATTGGTCTTAGTTAGTGTATGTGCCTGAGGGAAATTAGTGTGTGAGCCCCACTGCGGAATTTGTTGTCAATATAAAAATAATAGGAAATATATGAAGAATTTTAATGTTTAATTGTATTGCGGAACATAAATGCCCCATTCATCGTTACCTGATGTTGACATCTGTTGATTAATTAGTTCGGAAAGTTGTTTTAGATTTGGCTCAGTTTGAGCTCCTATTCAGAGAAGTCTACCATGCCTTATAATTAATAATGTGATTTATCTCTGTCTCTGACAGTATTGTTTGTGCCTTCCTGAAACTTTATTATTCCACTTGACTCCACATCAACAATGACAGGACAGCAAAAATTGATTTTTATTCTCGTTAATTGTCTCCTTGTATGAAGTTATTTTTTTCTTTTGTTATTTTCACTCAGTAAGTCGAAATTTACTGTGAGGCTCGTTGAGTGAGGATCAGTTGGATCAATGACAGTTTGATTAGGATGTCTCTGAGCAGTGCCAATCCTGGTTAATGTTACAACCAGTAGGACTTCTCCTGCTTGTTTGTCATCTCCTGTCTTCTGAACTGTGATGGGACACTTGCTATAAAACTCTTCATACAACTAATCCATTGGAGTAGGTCAGCTGACCCCATTGTTTAGACAAACTTGTTTAAGAAGGAGTTCCTCTTTGGCCAGCCTCTCTTTTCGTATCCCTGGCTTTTGCAGTGTGGTTACTGGTGATAGCAGTAATAATGTGCATTTAATCCAGTATTCCTTGTATAGTTTTAGCACCTTGTTCTAACCTAGTTTGCTCTTGTCAGTGTGGTCTTGTTCTTTTAGTTGTTTTCTGGCCTCTGCTTTGTGTCAGCTCATTTTCTGTTTGCATCTGCTTAGTCTTGGTTTACTATTTAGCTAGATTGATTGGCTTCTTGTTTGATTCCTAATACACTTTTGTTCTCTGGGATAGTATTTTATGTAGGCTTGAAGTATTGATAACCATGGACTACTTAGGTTTGTGTGGGATGTTAGGGTTAGTGTCAGGAAGAGATTAGGGAAAGGCAAAGCGATAGCTAATGTTAAGGTTAAAATTTCCCTAATTGTTATTTCTGTTTCATACTATATACTCCAGTCTCCAATTTTATCATCGTCATTATCATTTTCAACCTCATGATCTTGTTACTTCTGCCTTTTCATCCAATGGTGAATCCTTAGTTTTGCATTTGTGCTTCCTATTGCTTTAATATGCGCATTGTATCTTTAGTTTTGCAACGTCTGGTTGTTAAACTATTCAGCTCTACTGCAAGTCCTGGGGACATCTGAGTACGGGGAGATAATGTTAGTAAGTAGGAAAGATGAATGCTATAGGTGAAGTTAAGTTCTGAGTTTAGTGTCCAGCCCGTGTCATTAAAATTAAGCAATGAACCAAGACCATTGCTCTACAATCCTACAAAGTGGAAAGTGCTCTCTGATCTAGCCAATCAAGGGGACCAGAGTCATAAGTTGAAGCTTCTGGGCCCCAATGCAAAACCTGTACTTGGCCACCCACTTTTACGGTTACGTTCTCTCGATGTGGATTCTCTAAACCACAATCCATTTTGCGCTGACTAGATTGGGTTGCGGAGTGTAAGGAAGAAATTCCATGTTCTTTATCCTTAACCCACACAAGGAGGTGTGGACTTTACTACAGAAATATCTCCAGATCACAGTTCCCAGAATAGTCATGAATTTTCAGATCTAACACTGATACAGCAGTGGCATAGTGAAGAACAGAACCAGGAGAGCTGCCAGGAATGCGACTGACCACAAAATGAAAGAGGGGCAAAGTTAGGAATAGAGTCAAGGGTCAGAGCCAGCAGTAGAGCAACACATACCAGGCAGACAATCTGAATGCTAAATCAGGAATGTAGTCAGGAACAAGGTTGAGCTTCCAGGGTCAATTTCAATTTCAGGAGTCAAATGTAGTAGCATAAACATACTTAAATAAGAGCCAGGACAGAATACACTTTTAGCAACAGCAAATATTTCACTAGGTATGACATCTTCAGGAAGTGCCAGTTGCTTGGCAATGCTATCTATATCACTTGCTGGTCAGAGAAGTACAGCCGCAGCTGTATCTGGGGAGACTGCAGACAATACTAGGACCAGTGGAAGCATCGGGATCAACAGATGATGAACCTAAGTGCCACAAACTGGTTTGACTTTAAGCAAAAGGTGACACTTGAAGAACACCGGTCTTCACCCTTTAACTCCACCATTTGGGATCTCCCCGAAGGGACAAAAGGTTTCAATAATGACTTATGAAAAACCCTATGAACCCTCCATGTAGCTGGCAAATCAAGTTTATAAGCAAGCAGATTTACTTCCTGCGTGATGACAAAGGAACCCACGTAACGCAGCGCCAGTTTCGAAGACTGAACCTTCAATTTGAGATTTCTAGAAGACGTATGTACCTTCTGTCCCATCCTGTAAGGTTCAGATACTGACAGACTCCTCCCACTACGCAACTGCATATGAGCCCCCGTTGCTTCCAAGTTCTTCCGTACTTCTTTCCATACCCCCTGCAGCGCATCTGTGGTGACATCAGCTGCAAGACAGGCAGACAGCACAGAAATAGCTGTAAGGAAGCGAGGATGCTGACCATATACGCAAAGGAATAGGGATACCCCAGTGGAAGAACAAGTACGGTTGCTTAGCGCAAACTCTGCCAACGGCAGGAATTCTGCCCACTTATGAGCAAACAACTGTAAATATTGCACTAAATCCTGGTTCTTCCCCTCAGTCTGACCATTATTCTGCGGGTGGAATGCTGACGAGAAGGAAAGCGACATTCCCAAATTTCTACAGAAGGCTCGCCAAAATTGTGCAACAAACTGAACACCGCGATCAGATACAATGTTCTTGGGAACCGCATGTAGATGAATGATTTCTTTTACAAAAATCTTGGAAAATTCTATCGCAGAAGGTAGCTTCTTAAACGCCACAAAATGTGCCATCTTTGAGAAATGGTCTACAACAACTAAGATAGTGGTGAACTTCTGAGACTTAGGTAGATTGGTGATAAAATCTACCGATATATGCGACCACAGACGAAAAGGCACCGGTAACGGTCTCAGAGGCCCCTCCGGCTGCCGCCGCCGACTTTTATCTTGTGCACAGACAGAGCATCCCTCAACAAAGTCGCGGATCTCCTGAGACATGCCTGGCCACCAGTAGTGTCTAGTACAAAGATCTAGAGTCCCCTGAGCCCCCGGATGGCCTGCAAGAACAGATGAGTCAGACTCTTCAATGACTCTGAGATGCAACGTCTCTGGCACAAACCATCTGCCCTCCGGCACCCCCAAGGGAGCGTCCTGCTGACAATTTTGTAGATGAGGAACGAGATCAGATTCTACAGCTACCACCACCCCAGGTGCCAAGATATTCTCAGGAGCCACTGTCTCACTTTCCGGCTAACCGAAACTCCGTGAGAGGGCGTCTGCCTTCACGTTCTTCTCCCCTGGAATATATGTAATGACGAGGTTAAACCTGGCAAAAAACAACACCCACCTGGCCTGACGAGTCGTGAGTCTCTTAGCATTGGCGAGATATACCAAGTTTTTATGATCAGTATGCACGGTAATGGGATGCCTTACCCCCTCAAGATGGTGACGCCACTCTTCTAGAGACCACTTAATCGACAATAACTCATGATTACCCACGTCGTAGTTACATTCCGCTGAAATGAACTTCCGCGAGAAGAACGCACATGGACTATACCCAGGTCTCCCGCTGACTTCCTGAGACAATACAGCTCCCACCCCCACCTCAGACGCATCGACCTCAATGAAGAACGGTCACCGTGCGTCAGGCTGTACTAGCACCGGGGCAGCAGTAAACACCCTTTTGAGATGACTAAAAGCCTCTAGGGCCTCAGGCGACCATCTTACCAAGTCGGCACCCTTCTTGGTAAGATCAGTCAGGGGTTGAGCAAAAACAGAATAATTCTTAATGAATCTACAGTAGAAATTTGCGAAACCTAAAAGCCGCTGGAGAGCTTTCAGGTTATCTGGTCTGATCCATTGGGAGATTGCTGCCACTTTATCAGACTCCATTTGAATCTCCGTGGGTGAAATCACATAACCAAGGAAAGATACTTGTTTAGTACCAAAAATGCATTTCTCCAACTTGACAAAAAGTTGATACTCACACAAACGGGTCAGAACCAGCCTCAGGTGTGTGGTGAGTCCCAGTCTGGGCAGTACACTAGAATGTCATTGAGATATATGACCAAAAATACCCCCATGAAGTCGTGGAAGACCGCATTCATAAATCCCTGGAACACAGTGGGGGCATTACAAAGTCCAAAGGACATGACTAGACATTCAAAATGTCCGAACGAGGTGTTGAACGCGGTCTTCCACTCATCTCCCTTTCGGATGCAAATTAAATTGTAAGCCCCCCTCAAGTCCAATTTGGAAAACCAGTGGGCCCCTACCACCTGAATCAATAAATCAGGAATATGGGGCAAGGAGCACTGGTTCTTCACTGTAATTTTATTCAAAGCCCGATAATCCACACAAGGCCTCAATGTCCCATCCTTCTTCACTACAAAGAAGAGACCTGCCCCGCAAGAGGAACTGGACAGCCTGATATGTCGTTTGGCCAGAGACTCTAAGATATAGGACTTTAGGGCTTCGTGCTCACGCCCAGACAAATTGAAAGTGGCTCCCTTAGGGATGGGACTGTCGGGATCAAATCAATACCACAGTCCCACTCCCTATGGGGAGGCAAAGTCTCAGACAGTTTCTTGGAAAATACATCATGAAAATCGGACAAATACTCAGGAATAAGTATGGTATCTGCTGAACGCATGGGTATAGTAGCTAAGTGACCATGACAGGAGAACCCCCAATGTGTCAATTCCCGAGTGGACCAATCAAATTGGGGATTGTGCAGTGCCAACCAGGGCATACCAAGCACTACATCAACAGACATCCTTTCCATTACCAAGAACGACAGATTCTCAGAATGGAGAACACCCTCAGTGAACAGTAACATGGAAGTCCTCCATTGTACAACCCCTGCAGACAGAGGGGTAGAATCAATATTAGTGAAGCATATGGGCATTTTTTTACGCTAAGAATTCAGTCATCAGAGGTCTGACAAAACTTAAATTAATCAAATTGGCGGACGCCCCCGAATCAATAAAAGCTTGACCAGACCGAGTGAAATTCCGGAAGCCAATCTGACAAGGCACCAACAACTTAGGGAGTACATGTGATCCTAGGCAATCCTCCCAAAGATCGCCTAGGAACTGAAGTTTTCCACTGGTTCAGACTGATGTTGTAGATGCTTCTGAGGACAGGTTGCCACACAATGTCCATCTTTCCCACAATAGAGGCAGAGGTGATGAGTCATCCGGAACCATCGCCGTTCCTCGGGATTTAGGTGATCCACCTCCATAGGCTCGGCACCAGAAGTTGGCATGGGAGAAGGGGGAGCGGGTCTGCTGGATTCCCTAGCCTTACGGGCCTGACGTTCCTCTTTTCTAGATCTCAGCCTCCTGTCAGCTTTGACTGCCAATTCCATCGCATCATTGAGTGTCACGGGAGCGGAATGAGAAATGAGTAGATCCTTGACAGCATCAGAAAGACCCAACAAAAACATATCTTTAAGGGCACTATCGTTCCAAGAGGCTTCACCTGCATACAGTCTAAATTTAGAGCAATAGTCCTCTACCCAGTGCTGCCCTTGACGTAGAGATATGAGATGAGATACCACCAACCCCGCATGGTCCGGCTCATCAAAAATACCTCCAAGTTCCTGAAAAACAAATCAACTGATTGCAGATTGCAGGCAAGTCGAACTCTCGGGCAAGGAGTAGGCTCATGTCTGGGGGGGACCCCGAAGTAAGGACATAATCAATCCAACTTTCTGAGATTCTGAGCCAGAGGAGGGGAGCCGCATCCGAAAATACAATCTACATGCCTGTTGAAAAACAAAAAACTTGCTCCTCCCCTCTGAAAATACCTCCGGAAGAGGACACTTGGGCTTGGGAATATTAGGGGCGGTAGAAACATGCACTAACTCCCACTGCTCCTGGGCCACCATACGACCAGACAGGTCTTAGATCACGACCACTAAATCCTGCAACTGAGGTACTCATGGCCTCCATTGGAGAGCAATTTTAGGGGCCAGTTATTATGTTACAGTATACTACCCTTGATACACCAGCCCAGGTGCCCTAGATCTCACCCACAACCCCTGTCCCTGCCTGCTCGCCTCAACTCCTGGCTAACCCCAGGTGGGCAACTGGGAGGCGGCCCCTACTCCCATTAGGGACCGAAAAGGGATGCTGGTGTACCTGGATGGAAAGGGTAGAATACCGACAGAAAAGGTAGATGTAAATAACCAACAGAACTGAGGCAAATGGGAAAAACCTGGCAGACAATAGCAAAGTATAGCAGACAAGATGACAGAGGCAGGAGACCAACCAAGGCAAACTAGCTAGCACACTGAGGGAAACCAATAACTGGCAGTGATTGCAAGTCTCTGCCCGACCTTTAAACAAAAGCCTACGCCCAGGGGCGGAGAGAGGGAGACAGCCAACTCCCAACAGAACATAATAAAAGGGAGCTCGTGCATGGCAGCTGCACTCACAGGTGCGCACGCACGGTGCCGCGTGCCACCAGCACCACGCCGTCCACGCCGGCCCGGCACCCGCGCCCCCGGCAGCCGGACAACAAGCCATGGGTACGTGCCCCGACCGCAGGACCCCGCACACTGCCGCCTCGGGAAGACCAGCAACCGCTGCATGGTAACAATAGATAGGTATAAGCTGGCCCTTTAAGACTGCGGGCATGTGCACATGCTCTTCAGGCAGCAAAGGGGCATGAGCAGGAGGCTGGACCAGCGGAAAGGGGTGGGGTTAGATGGCGACCACGAATCATACCATGAGAAACCTGTTGGGAGGTTTCACAGCACTGAAACCCGGTGAGGTCAGGGACATCTGCCTGCCATGCGCCATTTACTGTATAATACTGGTATTTTTTTTTTAAGTTTTCTTCTCAAGCATGCAAGAATAAACAAAAAAACGCAAGATCGACCAATTAATATCTTCTGGCAGCGTACGTGAAAAATACAAATGCATGTAACATCCGTGTTCACTGCAGTTTTTATACGCTCCTATAGACTTTGGGCTTATTCAGACAACCTTATGTGCAAATACACTCGCCTCAGCACAATGTATTTGTGCAGTGAACAAGGTAGGTTTGCATGCGTATTGGCACATAGTACTGTACTTGTTGCACATGCAGGGCCTTTTCACATGCGTGCGCAAAGCACTCCCTTTCCAATCCACTGTCTGACGACATTCTGATTAAAGGCTGTACAGTTTTCAATGTCGAAAGACGTCCAGCAGGGTATTCTTACTGTATATTACTGGCCTCTCTGCTGTCGGGGGCCTCTCCGGCATGTCCCATACCACAGTACTGGCTCTAGCCAGAAGATGGCGCCATTGTATAATGGCTGAAAGAGAAAGCCCCCTAGGAAACCCTGAATCCAAAACTGGATTGCAAAGGGTTAAAAGACCATTTAGCCTAATGAGGTTTAGATGTGTTCTGTTCTTCACTGAAATGCACGGCGTATTGTGCATTTGCACATGTATTTGCTCACCTCCCGTAGACTTCTATGGGGGCCTTTGCTGTGCAATACACAGAAAGTTAGCGCAGGTTCCAGTTTATTGCATGCACATAAAATGCGTGCGCAAAACACGTTCATGGGAAGAGCCCATTGGCATCAATTGGTTCTATTCTCTGTGAATTGTGCGCGGATACAAATATGATCCGTGCAAATACGGTCATCTGAAGAAGCCCTTTCATGGGTGATTCTGGTCCATGTATATGTGTGAATAGCCCAATTTACTTTAATCGGTCTGTGTGCTGTCCGTGTTTATTCAGTTAAAGCAAATAAAGAAGATGGAACGATACCTCTGCAGCGCCACCTATTGGATGGCAGCATTCCTGCAAATCAATGTACGACTCTTTAACAAGTTTGTAAAGCAATGATTAGGAATAGGAAACCAAGCCAGAAAACCATACACAGACAGCTGTTTCGGGGGCTTTGCCCCTCATCAATGTGCAGTAGTTTCCGGCTTGGCTGGTGAGAGGCCTGTGACGTGGGTCAAGAGGGATGTCAACACACCTCTTGACCCTATTTAGCTAAAAACTCGGACAGCTCATGGATAGGATAACGCTTGTTTGAGTGGGCAGTAACTCCTACCCCTACATGCCCTATAGGTAGCTGAGCTCCTGGTGGGGGCTTTAAGTGGGGCATTCTCCTTCATGACATCCACATAGAGAGGGACAGTCCAGATACTATAACCCCTTTAAGTATTTCTAGTGCCTAACAATTTCAGTTACATACAATGCGGTCCCATCACCCTTGTCTAGAAGCCAACTGGTCACTAAAATGTTAAAGTCATATTGTCTCTCAGTTGAAAAAACTCTCACCAAAGGAACAAATCTATAATTAGGGTTTACAATGTGAAGAGCAGATGTTTAACTGTGCATGTAAAGCAAGCTTATGATTCATGAAGAGAATGGCCTTTTAAAGTCGACTTTATAAAGATTGCTGTAAATACACCGGCAATTGGAAAGTAAAAGCTTTCTGCCACAAGTAATAACTAGTTTGCAATGTACAGGTATATCAATCAGCAGAGTTCAATTAGGACAGCAGAACAGGCGGAGAGTAGAGACATAGTCAAAGTAATTAAAGGACACTTTGCTCAATGTGTGGACACGTATGTGAGTGTGTCAAGAAGAGTACTAATGACATCAATGGGATGTCACTGACTTCAAAGCAAGCCTGTAAAATAATATGGATTGTAATTAGTATCAATACTACCATAGAGACAGGTGACGTCATTGTTAAAAGGGACCTGGGATGAAAGGAAAGGGGAGCCGAAGCCAGAAGTGGATTCAAAAGCTAAGAAATATAAAGGAAAGACTTCTCCTTCCTGTTCGATTCACTTCTGGCTTTGGCTGCCATAAAAACTGCAGCATTTAGAAAAAAAAAACATATGAAACCTAATAGTTGCATAGTAGCCAGCTAGTAAATGTGGACAGATATGTCTTCTAATTATCCCATATTCCGTTAGACTATATAATTTGGTGGGGCAGAAAAGGAAAAGAAATGTAGAGAAATGATTTTGGGAGCACCAGGGTGGGATTTAACCCCCTGATAGTTTTCACATCTCTATAAGATATTGTTAAGAACTCCAATTTCTCAGGATATGAAATCAATGTAGTCTCAGGCCATGCAATGAAAACATATGCGTTAAACTAATCTTATACTTCTAATTAACATGGGAGACATACAGCAGGGGCGTAACTATAGAGGATGCAGGGGATGCGGTTGCACCCGGGCCCAAGAGCCTTAGGGGGCCCATAAGGCCTCTCTTCTCCATATAGGGAGCCCAGTACTATGAGTAAAGCATTATAGTTGGGGGCCCTGTTACAAGTTTTGCATCGGGGCCCGGAAGCTTCAAGTTACGCCTCTGATCTACAGTAATTCTTTCAAATGATTCACTGGAACTCCTTCCTTCCTTCAGCCCTTCCCTACTGTTAATCCTCTATTTTCCGTCATTCCTATTCTTCCTTCATTTTTTCCATTTGCTCCCTGTCTTCCTCCTTTACTTCTTTCCCATAATCCCTTTCTTTGCCTTTCTTCCCTTTCCCTCTTTCCCTTCCTGCCTTTCTTCCCCCTCTACCTTTCCTTCCTTCTTTCTTTCCTCCTTTCTCCCACTGTTCTCTTTCTGCCATCCATTTCCTCCTTCCTTCCCCTTCTATTACTTTTCCATCCTTCTTTCCTTTCCTCCTCCCTTTCCTTCATAATTTATTTCCCTCCTCTTTCTCTGTTCCCTTCCTTTCTCCCTCCCATTGTGCCCTCCATTCTTTCCTTTTATTCCCATGTATTCCCTTCTTTTCTCTCTGTTTCTTTCTCTTTCTGTCTTTCTTTCCTACCACTGTTACTTTCATTTCCTTCCTCTCTTCCCTCCTTTTGACCTCCAGCTTTTTCTTCCTTCTTTCTTTATTCCTTCCACCTTGCCATTCCTCCTTCCTTCCTTCCCTTCTTCATTCCCTTCCCCTTCCTTCCTCCCTCATTTATTTCCCTATTTTTCTCTGTCCCTCCTTCACTTCCCTTTTTATTCCCCTCATACCATCCCTTCCCATTCTGCCTCTCTTTCCCTCCCTTTCTTTCTTCCTTTCTTCTTTTTCTCCTCAAGGTGATGAACTACATATTGACCTCCCATCTTCCACTGCAGTACTGTACATACCTTGTCTAACTGAGAGAAAAAAGAAGATGAAGAATCCCGGTGGGGAACACAGAGTGATTCTTCTTTCTACTCCAGTTGGCCAGCTACTTCCAAGACATAAAACACAGGGTTGACTACTGGGTAGCCACTAGAGATGAGCGAGCACCCAAATGCTCGGGTCCGCGTTATTTGAGTCGAGCTTTTTGTTAAATTCGAGAGCTCTACTCGAGTAACAAACTCCATTGACTACAATGGGAGACTCGAGCATTTTTGTATGTGGGATACCGGGTGCCGAGCTTTTTTTTTTTTTTCTAGGTTCGTCTCTCTCTCTAGGTTCGAGTATGCTAATACTCGAACGAGCATTAAGCTCGGCAGAGTATGTTCACTCAACTCTAGTAGCCACTCTTTTAGACCCTTACTAGAAGAGTGAAGTCCTATAGTGGAGCAGTGGCATTTCCCTTCTAGAAACACAGCCTCATTTTCTAAATTGTCTTCAAACAGTTGACTAATTTCCGAGGCTCTCCGTTGGATGTGGCCAGTTCTATACACTATTGGCAGTGTCTGCTGTATATAAATGGCACCTGTTTATTATGTGCTCATAGTAACAAACTAGCTGAAATGTTAAATTCTATTGATCTTACCACAAAGCTGCAAGAAACATCCCACTGCAACTTGTTCACATTCATCAGTGAGAAATTGTAGACTGCCGTATGTATCCTGTGATGTACAGTGTGATAAGTGATCACTCACAGACAATTCTCCTCTATGGCTGTAAACACTGTAATTTGCCGCCTGGCAAATGTATGAAGATTTTACGGAGCGCAGGTGTTCATTTTGTCTTGGAATTCACAGGAGGACTAAACAGAGCGAAGTGCTGTAAGTAACAAATAACAAGTATGCCAACAATCTCTTTGTATGGAAAACTATATGCAACTGACGTATATTTATCCCACTTTGATGTTTCGGTCTACCTTGGGTCCAGTCAAAAATTTAGTCATGGTGTTACAGTCAAACCCAATGCAGTAGGATTCCTTTAATTTGGCAAGCAAGGTTCCTGATAGGTATTTTGTTATTAAATATCCTGGATTACCAAATGGACATAGAAAAGCCTATATGCTCCAGAATGAGGTGTTTACAAAAAAATATGCTATTTTTGTATGTTGACTGATCACTATGATACAAAAAGAAGGAACCAATCATATAGTATAATTCCATATGTTGCATATGTACCTTCCAATTGTGTGCTTAGCCATAAAAGAAGGTTTAACAAATTGTAGTAGGTAAGCAGCAATGTCAACAACTGTGTCTGCAACTTTTTCTAATTAGTCTTGAGTTATGAGAACTTTGGCCACAAATAAAATATCACCACTATTTTAACGCTTTGCAATCCAATTTTGGATTCAGGGTTTTTCCTAGGGGGCTTTCTCTTTGTGGCATTATACAATGGCGCCATCTGCTGGCTAGAGCCAGAACTGCAGTATGTGACATGCTGGAGGGGAATACCTGCTGGGCATCTTCTGACCAGAGCTGCACAGGCTTCAATCAAAATGTAGGAAGACGTCAGACAGTGGATTGGAAAGGGTTAATAAAGCACCTTCTTATTCCAAAGCACTATTCAAAGATTTTCATCACTTATATTGGGCACTTTTCACACAGGGGGCTCAGAATCTATAATTCCCTATTAGTGTGTGAAGAAACCAATGATTAAGCAAACTACAAACTGGAAAACACTAAAGACTGAACTAGAAAACTAAGGAGCAAGACAGACTGACAGTAGACAATAGGACCCAGCTACAAGAACATCAAAGAAAGCGAAGGTGCAAACAAGGACTGTGCAGACAAAAGCCACAAGACTAGGAAATAATGGACTAGATCTAACCATAGGAACAAAACCACATTGACAACAAAAAGCTGTACCACAACAATATAACTGTTGCATACAAAGAATACTGGATTTAAACACACATAAACACTGCTATCACTAGCAACATGCTGCAATAGGTAATAGTATTTAAAGGGAGGCTAGCCAATCAAGAAATAGTATTTAAAGGTAGGCTAGCCAATCAGCAAATAGTATTTAAAGGGAGGCTAGCCAATCAGAAATTGAAGCTGGGCTGAGCAGTAATAGCGGATCAGCTGTGATAAAGTTGTATAGCAATTTCCCCAACAACATAATGGGAAGGCAGAACATAACAATGTAGCAGGAGACCAGCTTTCTGTTGTCCAATATTGTCTAAGAAGGTAAATCTAGTTTCAACAGGGATCATTTCCCAGTCTCTTGAATGTAAAAAAAAATTCTAATTTTGAACCAAGACACCCCTCACTCCTGCATAACCACAATAGGGGCATTTGTCTTTTAGAAGTCTGAAAAAACTTTGTGGCAACATGATGTTGATGCTCATTTGTGTTGTCACTCAACTTACCTTGAAATTGAGTTATAATTCTAGTAAACTTGATTTGAAATTATTTATTACTAGATCAATCTTTATTACTTATCCATAGGATAGGTGATAAAAGTCTGATCAGTGGGGTCTCACCACTGAGACCACCACAAATCCAATCCCAAGAATGGGTGTCCTGTTTCCTTCTTTATTTTACACTACACTCTGTGCTCTGAGGAGGAGCTTGAATAAAGAGGTGGTCAAAGCTTTGAACTGCCTCATAGGGCTGGAACGAGGAGTAAGCAAAGGTAGGCAATAGAGATGAGCGAGCACCAAAATGCTCGGGTGCTCGTTACTTGGGATGAAATTTTCGCGATGCTCGAGGGTTCGTTTCGAATAACGAACCCCATTGAAGTCAATGGGCGACCCGAGCATTTTTGTATATCGCCGATGCTCGCTAAGGTTTTCATTTGTGAAAATCTGGGCAATTCAAGAAAGTGATGGGAACGACACAGAAACGGATAGGGAAGGCGAGGGGCTACATGTTGGGCTGCATCTCAAGTTCCCAGGTCCCACTATTAAGCCACAAAAGCGGCAAGAGTGCCCCCCACTCCCAACAATTTTTACTTCTGAAAAGCCCTCATTAGCAATGCATACCTTAGCTAAGCACCACACTACCTCCAACAAAGCACAATCACTGCCTGCATGACACTCTGCTGCCACTTCTCCTGGGTTACATGCTGCTCAACCCCCCCCCCCCCGCACGACCCAGTGTCCACAGCGCACACCAAATTGTCCCTGCGCAGCCTTCAGCTGCCCTCATGCCACACCACCCTCATGTCTATTTATAAGTGCGTCTGCCATGAGGAGGAACCGCAGGCACACACTGCAGAGGGTTGGCACGGCTAGGCAGCGACCCTCTTTAAAAGGGGCGGGGTGATAGCCCACAATGCTGTACAGAAGCAATGAGAAATCCAATCCTGTGCCACCTCCATCTGGAGCTGCACACGTGGGCATAGCAATGGGGAATCTATGTGCCACACACTATTCATTCTGTCAAGGTGTCTGCATGCCCCAGTCAGAGCGCGTTTTTCTATAAATAGTCACAGGCAGGTACAACTCCGCAATGGGAATTCCGTGTGCACCCACAGCAAGGGTGGCTCCCTGGAACCCACCGGCTGTACATAAATGTATCCCATGGCAGTGCCCTGGACAACAGAGCTAACGTCAGATTAAATGCAGGTGGGCTTCGGCCCACACTGCATGCCCCAGTCAGACTGGGGTTCTTTAGAAGTGGACATATGCAGTTACAACTCCGTGTGGACCGACAGTATGGGTGGCTCCCTGGAACCCACCGGCGGTACATAAATATATCCCATTGCATTGCCCAGCACAGCTGAGGTAATGTCATGTTAAATGCAGGTGGGCTTCGGCCCACACTAGATGCCCCAGTCAGACTGGGGTTCTTTAGAAGTGGACACATGCAGTTACACCTCCGTGTGGACCGACAGCATGGGTGGGTGCCAGGAAGCCACCGGCGGTACATAAATACATCCCATTGCAGTGCCCAGCACAGCTGAGGTAATGTCATGTTAAATGCAGGTGGGCTTTGGCCCACACTGCATGCCCCAGTCAGACTGGGGTTCTTTAGAAGTGGACACATGCAGTTACAACTCCGTGTGGACCCACAGCATGGGTGGGTGCCAGGAAGCCACTGGCGGTACATAAATAAATCCCATTGCAGTGCCCAGCACAGCTGATGTAACATCAGCTTTAATGCAGGTGGGCAAAAAATTAATTGGATTACACTGTAGGCGAGGGCCCCAAAAAATTGGTGTACCAACAGTACTAATGTACCTCAGAAAAATTGCCCATGCCCACCCAAGAGGGCAGGAGAAACCCATTAATCGCTTTGGTTAATGTGGCTTAATTTGTAACTATGCCTGGAGGCCCAAAAATTATATGACTGAGCCTTGTGGGCCTAAGAAAAATTGCCCGTTCGGCGTGATTATGTGAGGTTTCAGGAGGAGGAACAGGAGGAGGAGGATGAATATAATACACAGATTGATGAAGCTAAAAGGTCCCCGTTTTTTATGGTGATAGAGAACGATGCTTCCATCCGCGGGTGCAGGCTACGTATTGTTTAGGTATCGCTGCTGTCCGCTGGTGGAGAAGAAAAGTCTGGGGAAATCCAGGCTTTGTTCATCTTTATGAGTGTAAGCCTGTCGGCACTGTCGGTTGACAGGCGGGTACGCTTATCCGTGATGATTCCCCCAGCCGCACTAAACACCCTCTCTGACAAGACGCTAGCCGCAGGACAAGCAAGCACCTCCAGGGCATAGAGCGCGAGTTCAGGCCACATGTCCAGCTTCGACACCCAGTAGTTGTAGGGGGCAGAGGCGTCACGGAGGACGGTCGTGCGATCGGCTACGTACTCCCTCACCATCCTTTTACAGTGCTCCCGCCGACTCAGCCTTGACTGGGGAGCGGTGACACAGTCTTGCTGGGGAGCCAGAAAGCTGTCAAAGGCCTTAGAGAGTGTTCCCCTGCCTGTGCTGTACATGCTGCCTGATCTCCGCGCCTCCCCTGCTACCTGGCCATCGGAGCTGCGCCTTCTGCCACTAGCGCTGTCGGATGGGAATTTTACATTAGCTTGTCCGCCAGGGTCCTGTGGTATAGCATCACTCTCAAACCCCTTTTCTCTTCGGGTATGAGAATGGAAAGGTTCTCCTTATACCGTGGGTCGAGCAGTGTGTACACCCAGTAATCTGTAGTGGCCAGAATGCGTGTAACGCGAGGGTCACGAGAAAGGCATCCTAACATGAAGTCAGCCATGTGTGCCAGGGTACCTGTATGCAACACATGGCTGTCCTCACTAGGAAGATCACTTTCAGGATCCTCCTCCTCCTCCTTCTCCTCAGGCCATACACGCTGAAAGGATGACAGGCAAGCAGCATGGGTACCCTCAGCAGTGGGCCAAGCTGTCTCTTCCCCCTCCTCCTCATGCTCCTCCTCCTCCTCCTCCTCAACGCGAGATATAGACAGGAGGGTGCTCTGACTATCTAGCGACATACTGTCTTCCCCCGCCTCCGTTTCCGAGCGCAAAGCGTCTGCCTTTATGCTTTGCAGGGAACTTCTCAAGAGGCATAGAAGAGGAATGGTGATGCTAATGATTGCAGCATCCCCGCTCACTATCTGGGTAGACTCCTCAAAGTTTCCAAGGACCTGGCAGATGTCTGCCAACCAGGCTCATTCTTCTGAAAAGAATTGAGGAGGCTGACTCCCACTGCGCCGCCCATGTTGGAGTTGGTATTCCACTATAGCTCTACGCTGCTCATAGAGCCTGGCCAACATGTGGAGCATAGAGTTCCACCATGTGGGCATGTCGCACAGCAGTCGGTGCACTGGCAGATTAAACCGATGTTGCAGGGTGCGCAGGGTGGCAGCGTCCGTGTGGGACTTGCGGAAATGTGCGCAGAGCCGGCGCACCTTTCCGAGCAGGTCTGACAAGCGTGAACCACCAAATTAAAGATGTGGGCCAGGCATGGCACGTGCGTGAGGCTGCCGAGCTGCAGAGCCGCCACGAGGTTACGGCCGTTGTCACACACGACCATGCCCGGTTGGAGGCTCAGCGGCGCAAGCCAGCGGTCGGTCTGCTCTGTCAGACCCTGCAGCAGTTCGTGGGCCGTGTGCCTCTTCTCTCCTAAGCTGAGCAGTTTCACCACGGCCTGCTGAAGCTTGCCCCCGGCTGTGCTGCCACGCCGCGCGACACCGACTGCTGGCGACGTGCTGCTGCTGACACATCTTGATTGCGAGACAGAGGTTGCGTAGGAGGAGGAGGAGGAGGGTGGTTTAGTGGAGGAAGCATACACCGCCGCAGATACCACCACCGAGCTGGGGCACGCAATTCTGGGGGTGGGTAGGACGTGAGCGGTCCCAGGCTCTGACTCTGTTCCTGCCTCCACTAAATTCACCCAATGTGCCGTCAGGGAGATATAGTGGCCCTGCCCGCCTGTGCTTGTCCACGTGTTCGTTGTTAAGTGGACCTTGGCAGTAACCGCGTTAGTGAGGGCGCGTACAATGTTGCGGGAGACGTGGTCGTGCAGGGCTGGGACGGCACATCGGGAAAAGTAGTGGCGACTGGGAACTGAGTAGCGCGGGGCCGCCGCCGCCATCATGATTTTGAAAGCCTCCGTTTCCACAAGCCTATATGGCAGCATCTCCAGGCTGATCAATTTGGCTATATGCACGTTAAACGCTTGAGCACGCGGGTGCGTAGCGGCATACTTGCGCTTGCGCTCAAACACTTGCGCTAGCGACGACTGGACGGTTCGCTGAGAGACATTGGTGGATGGAGCCGAGGACAGCGGAGGCGAGAGTGTGGGTGCAGGCCAGGAGACAGTAGTTCCTGTGTCCAGAGAGGGGGGTTGGATCTCAGTGGCAGGTTGGGGCACAGGGGGAGAGGCAGTGGTGCAAACCGGAGGCGGTGAACGGCCTTCGTCCCACCTTGTGGGGTGCTTGGCCATCATATGCCTGCGCATGCTGGTGGTGGTGGCTCCCCAGTTGATCTTGGCGCGACAAAGGTTGCACACCACTGTTCGTCGGTCGTCTGCACTCTCAGTGAAAAACTGCCAGACCTTTGAGCACCTCGACCTCTGCAGGGTGGCATGGCGCGAGGGGGCGCTTTGGGAAACAGTTGGTGGATTATTCGGTCCGGCCCTACCTCTACCCCTGGCCACCGCACTGGCTCTTCCAACCTGCTCTGCTGCTGCACTTGCCTCCCCCTCTGAAGACCTGTCCTCAGTAGGCTTAGCAAACCAGGTGGGGTCAGTCACCTCATCGTCCTGCTGCTCTTCCTCCGAATCCTCTGTGGGCTCCTCCCTTGGACTTACTCCAATTACTACTACCTGAGTGATAGACAACTGTGTCTCATCGTCATCGTCCTCCTCACCCACTGAAAGCTCTTGAGACAGTTGCCGGAAGTTCCCAGCCTCATCCCCCGGACCCCGGGAACTTTCCAAAGGTTGGGCATCGGTCACGACAAACTCCTCCGGTGGGAGAGGAACCATTGCTGCCCATTCTGGTCAGGGGCCCGAGAACAGTTCCTGGGAGTCTGCCTGCTCTTCAGAATGTGTCATTGTAATGGAGTGAGAAGGCTGGGAGGAAGGAGGAGCAGCAGCCAGAGGATTCAGAGTTGCAGCAGTGGACGGCGCAGAACTCTGGGTGGTCGATAGATTGCTGGATGCACTTTCTGCCATCCACGACAGGACCTGCTCACGCTGCTCATTTTCTAATAAAGGTCTACCGCGTGGACCCTCTAATTGTGAGATGAATGTGGGGACGCCAGAAACGTGCCTTTCTCCTAATCCCGCAGCAGTCGGCTGCGATACACCAGGATCAGGAGCTCGGCCTGTGCCCACACCCTGACTTGGGCCTCCGCGTCCTCGCCCACGTCCACGTCCTCTAGGCCTACCCCTACCCCTCAGCATGGTGTATTACCAGTAGTGCAGAAACAGAACTCTGTAATTAAATGTGCCGCTTATTGGCCTGTCGTTGGAGGCTGACTTCGCTTACGGAACGCACAGCAGAGCCAGGAAAGAATTTTGCGCAAGCCTGCTGTAACAGTTAGCTGGCTGCGTATTAATTAGGACTACTACCCCCAGCAGAGACGCAGTACACTCAGGACGGTAACAGGCAGCCCAAATAGATTTTTTTGTCCCAAATTTTTTTGGAAAAGCCCACTGCCTATATAGACAGTATATGTCTTTCACCTTTTTCACTGTCCCTGCCTCAGCACTACTGGCCCTATACTATGTAAAATTACTGAAGACTGTTTCCCTCTGGACAGTATGACAGCGGTGATGTAACGGGCAACGCAGAGCCAGGAAAGAATTTTGTGCAAGCCTGCTGTAACAGTTAGCTGGCTGCGTATTAATTAGGACTACTACCTCCAGCAGCATGAAACAAAAGAAATAATTACTGAGGATGGTGAAAAGATCCATATAAAGCAACATCTTACATGTAGATCCAAAAATGTTATATACTTGTTGGAGTGTCCTTGTCACAAAAAATATGTGGGAAGGACTCTCAATATGCTCAGAGCAAGAGTGTCTAGGCATAAAAGCAATATAAAAAAAGGCTTTATGCAACACAGTATTTCTAGAAACTTCAAAATGTTTCATAATTGTGACCCTTCAGGTTTGAAGGTCACTCCACTTGAAAACATCTCCTTACGATCTGTTAGGAGTTTACGTACAAAGGAGATGTTTTGGATATATAAATTAAATTCCCTATCCCCGTATGGCCTCAATGAAGTGTTGGAAAAATTTTAAGAATAGCCCTCCAAGTGTACATATATGTATTTTTATATATTTATATATATTTATATATTTTTATACTTTATTTATATTTTATTATTCCATTCTGGTTATTTCTGTATTTATCTGTATTTATCTAGTCTTTTCTCAAAAAAAGTAGTCGGCATTGTAAATGTGTTTATATACATACCGCAGTACCTTTTGGGGTGATATATTTTTATTATATGGAGCTATGGGGGTTAGGGGTCCATTATGAACCATTTTAGGTGATATTTGCGATGTTCATCATGTTTACAAGGTTTTATGCAAATCCATATATATGGTAGAGTATACAGTATATTTATTATGTATTATTTATTAATTATTAGTCTTAGATTGATTATAGTAGGTCTTTATGTATAAAGATAGACAATAGATTATAAATCATGTACTATCCCTTTTTCCCTTTTTTCCCCCTTCTTTTCCCCTTCCCCTTTTTTTTTTTAATTTTAATTTTTCTGCCCTTCTCCTTCCCATTCCCGTTCCCTCCCCCTCCCCCCTTCCCCTCTCCTCCTCCCTCTTCCCCTCCGCTTCTTTGTTAACCTGTTTATTTGAAACAACAGTATAGGTGTATAGATATGATTACTATAGTTATTAGAACTTGGGCAATATGTAAAGTCACTGTTTGTTCCTGTCGATAGGTTGCAACCTTCCTATGGGTATGGGTCCGCTCTATGCTGGAGGGTAGCGTTCCATTGTTATGGTAACGCACCCTCCATGTAAGGGCTTGAACTCCTCCAATATTACGTAATGACGCCGGTACGGAGGATAGCGTTCCGTAGTCATGGTAACGCATCCCCCGTCCGAGGCCTGGGATTACTCAGGTGAAACGTAATGATGTCATCACGCTAAGGCATCATGTGACCGGGTTAGACACGTGATCGGCACTATGGGACGTCATCCCAGTAATGATCACTAACCCGGAAGCATAGCGCAACAACCGGAAGCTCTTCATGTAACCCTCTCGCCCGCCGGAAGTCAGAATGCGGCTGACGTGGGCCATTGTACAGGGAACATGCATCAACTAACATGTAAGTTTAGTTTATTGTAGGATAGTATATAAGGAGAGTAAATGTTTGTTAAGTTGTCACTTGAAAAAGTCGCTGTTATGCGACGAAACGCGTCGGACGTATTTTTAAATAAAAAGTTTTACTTTTGCTTTGGAATTTAAGGAGCCTATTGTTTATTTAGTTATATAGGCTTCCTTTTTGTTGGGAGCGCTGGATCTTTTTTGTTTTTTGTTCTTTCATTATTGCATGGTCGCACCCCTTGGGTTTGGGAGGTGTGACAGATCCGTGCCTGCTCCTGCGCATCTACCTCCGCAATTTCGGACGGGAGAGAGGATATTATACCATATATTCAACGCTCATCAGGACGTGGAGGTGTTAGGTGGAGGGTTCTCACCCAGTGATCCCTCTACCTGCATCGGGTAAGTCCCCAGCTATACTTTAAGCACTATTCTTTGGTGGGTGGAGCGCCGTCCCTCATTGTTTTTTCCTACCTCCAGCAGAGACGCAGTACACTCAGGATGGTCACAGGCAGCCCAAATAGATTTTTTTGTCCCAAATTTTTTTGGAAAAGCCCACTGCCTATATAGACAGTATATGTCTTTCACCTTTTTCACTGTCCCTGCCTCAGCACTACTGTCCTTATACTATGTAAAATTACTGCAGACTGAGGACGCAATGCTCTGCACGGCCGATATACAAAAAAAAAAAAAGTGCAACACTTCAAAAAGCAGCCTCCACACTACTGCACACGGTCAGATGTGGCCCTAAAAAGGACCGTTGGGGTTCTTGAAGCCTAAAATCACTCCTAACACTCTCCCTATAGCAGCTCCAGCACCAGCAGCATTTTCCCTGATCTCTGTCAGAATGCATCTGTGGCGAGCCGCGGGAGGGGCCGATTTATATACTCGGGTGACACCTGATCTCGCCAGCCACTCACTGCAGGGGGGTGGTATAGGGCTGGAACATCACAGGAGGAAGTTGTAATGCCTTCCCTGTCTTTCTATTGGCCAGAAAAGCGCGCTAACGTCTCAGAGATGAAAGTGAAAGTAACTCGAACATAGCGTGGTACTCGCCTCTAGTAACGAGCATCTCGAACACGCTAATACTTGAACGAGTATCAAGCTCGGACGAGTACGTTCGCTCATCTGTAATAGGCAACCATCTAGGGCACCAGCTCACCACACATTTTATTGGTAGTAGGGGGCACTATTTTATTGGTAAATCTTTTTGTAACAGTTAATGTTCTTTACCATCAGCTCTTTCATCAGTGTGTCCCGGGGAGACATGAGCAGGGTTGATAGTAATGCTCACCACTCTTGGATTCCAGCCGATCCTCCTCTGCTCTGTGCAGTGGTGATGCACTGAGTTTTGACACCACTTATGTCAAACTGTAGTGAATTTTAATGGCTCAGGTCTGGAAGTCCATTTTAATTTTGGGAGCGGATTTAGGATTTGTATTAGTTATGGATTTGGATCTGGGTTCTGTATTACTTTTGGGGACAAATAAGTGGTCTGTATTAATTATCGTGTCTGATTTGGGGGCTAATTCAAAATATTCAACAGGGCTCCTGTTACCATGGGTCATTTATAATACAGGTGTCTTATTTTGCAGCTCGAATGCGACTGCTACTTCAGCATCCACTATAGCTATGCCCCAGGCCAAAGATATTTCGGCATCAAACTCTGCAGTCTTTTGGAGAAATTGCCAGGACGATCTGGTTCAAATGGAGAAGAAAAGGAAAGGGAGTCACCGGATTAAATATTTATTCTTCCTGTCTCTGTTTCTTTTAGAATGTGTTTAAATCTCTTTCATTAGAAAGTAAAGTGGTTTTTTATTGACTGTGGGTACTTCAGAAGAAAGGGGAAATTTGACTAACCTGTTTGGGGCACCAAATTACCTTCTCCTCATCCTGTACCATTCATTTTAGTGGGGCTGTCGGAAATATCTGAGCGCTTATACTAGGCCACTTCTGACCGGCCCATTGAAAATAAATGAAGCGGCACCGTGCATGCTTGTGGGATGCAGTGAGGAGAAGAGGATCCCCATTCTCAGCATTACTGGGGGTCTCAATCCTGTGGATAGGCAATAAAGGTCGATCTTTTGAATACTTCTTTAAGTGAAATGCTGCATAATAGTAGCAGTACACTAAACAAATGGGGACCATGAAAGAAGGAATGAAATTGGCTGACCTTGAGACTTCCTTCTAGTCTGCTAGCAGTTCCAATGGAGAGGCGAGTCCTCACAGCCTATTGCCACTCAATAGCGAAAGGGATGGAATGAACAAAACTGGGCTCCTTCTCTCGAAGAGCCTCATAGCAGCTGCATGGTGTAGCATACTTGATACTTCCCATGAATTGCCGATGAAGATATTGAAAGGACACATTTTTAAGGTGCTCGTAAGGAGATTTTTTCTCTTCACTTTCAAAAGCATCTGGATTAATTCCTCCGTAGAGCTTTTCTCAGAGCTCTCCTTCCCTCGATGAAAGACTGTCAGATCCAAACCTTGATTGTAATTTCCTCATACACTGGGTCTCTGCTGTGCATTTAATAGCACGATCAAGCAATTTAATAAACGTGCATTGCTGCATATTTCATATAATGATACAATCTTGCTTATTCCTCCAAGTACCCTTCAAGTCTATGACATTTACTGTTTGATAGAGAGGCCTTTTCTTATTCAACCTCCTACCAAGACGAACGTCACCTTTTGACTTTCTGAAACCTAAAAATATTCCATTCTTTTGGGATTGATGTTTCTTTACAACAGAAAATAATGAATATCAAAAATGAGCTCAACGCGTTTTACAGCTCCCTTTCATATGATAATAGGTGGATTTAACGGAGGAACGCGGCACATTAGGTGGCCATGCTTACTTGCAAATGGCAAGGCTTGGGATCAAAAATGGCTTAATATGGTCTGCGCATAAAACTACATAAAACATTATGAGGATCATTTAAAAAGCACAAATACCGGAGCAGATGAAAGAATGAAGGGAAATATTACTTAACCCCTTAATGGCACGGCCTAATTTGGACCTAAGGAAGCAACAATTTTGGGGGGGTTTCATTTCTACTTTTTTAAAAGCTGTACCCTTTTAACTTTTTAATTGACATAGCCGTATGAGAGCTTGTTTGTTGTGTGGCGGGCTGTAGTTTTTTATTGCTACCATTTTGGGGTACAGTGTATTTTATAACTAGTATTCACTTTTTTGGAGAGCAGGGAGAAAAAAAATGAATAATTCAGACATTTATTTTACTTTTACGGTGTTCACTGTGTGATATAAATGACATGGTGACTTTTTTACTGCTGGTCGATAGGATTATGGAGATACCAAAATCATATATATATATATATATATATATATATATATATATATATATATATATATATACATATATAATGATTAGAGATGAGCGAGCACCAAAATGCTCGGGTGCTCGTTACTCAGGTCGAACTTTCAGTGATGCTCGAGAGTTCGTTTCGAGTAACGAACCCCATTGAAGTCAATGGGCGACTCGAGCATTTTTGTATATGACTGGTGCTCCGCTAAGGTTTTCATTTGTGAAAATCTTAGCAAATCACCAAAGTCATGTAAAAAACACAGAAATGCATAGGGTAGGCAGGCGAGGAGCAACATGCAGGGCTGCATTTCGGGCTCCGAGGTCTCACTATTAAGCCACAATAGTGGCAGGAGTGAGACCCCCCCACTGTCAGCATAACGATCGTTCTCCTCTGCCACAGCTGTTACAGAGAAGAACGATGTTAGCCCATTGAATTCAATGGAGCCGGCAATACAGCCGGCTCCATTGAAAGCAATGGGCTGCCAGCGAGCGTGGGATGAATTTTCATGAAGGGCTTAAAAATATAAACCCTTACCTGAAAAAGAAAGATTTTAGTGTAAAAAAGAATAAAAATGCAGGCATTCTCTTCAATGGAGCTGCTGCTGCTGCCGGCGACTCCATTGAAGACAATGGTCCGCTGGCATACCTGAATTCTTTTTCAGGGAAGGACTTTACATATAAGCCATTCCCTGGAAATGAATTAAAAGTGATTTAAAAAACAAAAAAAATAGATACTCACCTCCCTTCAGCTGCCGGGGCACAGCCGGGTGTTCTCCTGCTGTCCCCTGCACTGTGGTGCTGAACTGCTGTCATTCAGCTGAGAGCTGCGCTGCGCCAATCAGAGGCAACACTCACTCACCCATTCATGAATTCATGAATGGGTGTGAGTGAGATCTGCCTCTGATTGGCTCAGCGCTGAGCCAATCAGAGGCATGTCTGACTCACACCCCCTTCACACCCACTGCAGGCCGGCCGCGCTGAACTCCATCTGCCAGGACAAGGTGAGTATATATATATTTTTTATTTTTACACATTTCTGGATGAATTGCAGGGAAGGGCTTATATATTTAAGCCCTTCCCAACAATTCATCCCGCGCTCGCCGGCAGTCCATTGCTTTCAATGGAGCCGGCTGTATTGCCGGCTCCATTGAATTCAATGGTCAGTGCTCGTTTAATCGAGACGAGTACCGTGTGGTGCTCGTCTCGAGTAACGAGCATCTCGAGCACCCTAATACTCGAACGAGCATCAAGCTCGGACGAGTATGCTCGCTCATCTCTAATGATGATCAAAAAGTCATAGGTACTCCAAAAAGCTACCAATAAAAACCGCAACTTACCACTCAGAAAACAAGACCTCACAAAAAAAAATTATATATATATGATTTCTTATCTATATTTTTCTATGGATGTAGTTGTGTGAGGTCTTGTTTTCTGCGTGGTAAGTTGCAGTTTTTATTGGTAGCTTTTTGGAGTACTTATGATTTTTGATCACCTTTATTGTGATTTTTTGGAGACACAATTAACAAAAAAACCCATTTTGATTTATTTGTTTTGCTTTCCTTTTCTCTTTAGTGTATGCTGTGTGGGCTAAAAGGTATTTTGAATTCACCGTACAGTTTGTTACAGATACAGTGATACCAAACATATGGCCTTTTAAAAACTTCTTTAAATTTAAAAAAAAAGGGAAGGAAGAAGTACGCGACAAGGGTTTATTTTTAGATTTTATGGGATTTTTAAAAATTATTTTTACTTTTTACCTTTGTAAGTCCCTTTAGGGCAATTGAACCTGCAGTCTTCTGATCTGACAGATGATACATTGCAGTACTACTGTACAGCAGTCTATTATTGGGTTTCTTTGACAGCACTTTTAGGCCTCTGTTTGCCATTGTAACCCATCGGCATTTCACGATTTCATGACAAAGGCAGATGATGTCATAGAGAGAGTCTCCTCCGCCCATTGACTCTACACATGCCCCGATCTATGTTGATCATAGCATGTAAAGGATTGACACAGGAATTGGTGTTCTCACTGATTATTGATCTAGTGGGAGGCCAGCTGTCAGTCGCAGTTAGCTTCTGACACATACCATTCATATGATATAATTATATATCTTTTTGCACTAATCTCTTCCCATCCAGGAGGTATGCAGTGGCGGGTTAGGGCTAGAGGGGAGGAAAACTGAGAAAAGACTGCTATCAGAAATTATTATTATGATAAAATATGGAATACAGATTAAGGGTTATTTTACACCCAGCAGGGCGCTCCCAATGGGTAAATAGCTGATAACAGAGTCTGGATTGGCCTTTGTGTAGACCAAGAACACTACATCTAGATTGGTGCTCATCATTGGAAGCGCATTGGAAGTACGTATATACGCCGAGGCTACCGTGCCGTTGCCACTTCCCTCCCCCTCAATGGTTTACCTCCTCTCTCAGGCCGATTTACACTCACGGGAACAAAGACTTAAGGAATCAATGATCATTGCTTGTTCTCATAAAGCATCATCATTGTCAGCAACACTTTCAGATGTGCTGCCAAAAAATGCTGATTATTTGTGCCCCAAGAAAAATGTGATCAGTCGATGAATGAGCATTTGTTTGCTCAGCAGGTCATTGTCATTGTCTTATAATACGGCCTCTTTCCCACGAGCGTATATCGGGACGCTGTTTTCACGGTCGGCCGATATATGCTGTGATCTGATGCATTGGATTCCAATGCATCAGATCACATGGCCGTATTCCTGCGACGTAAAAGCGCCCAGCCAGCCAATATAGCTTCGGGCATTTTTACATCAGGCCCAAAAGATAGTACAGGAACTATCTCTTGGGCCGGAATACATCGGCCGCTGCATAGGCTCCAAGGTAGCGTATATCGTCCAGCGGTGAAAACGGCGGCCAATATACGCACGTGAGAATGACGCCTAAGAACGTATTTTATTGCCCATGGTTAGTGGGTTAGGGTTAGTAAATTTGCATATACATTTGTTTCAAATTAAAGTTATGTCCTAGGGGGACATGATCTTTGCTACTTTATTTGTGTTAACAATATTTGTGTCAAGTGAAGTTTATGTCCTTGGAGGACCTAATCTTCACTTGAACCAGTTTTTTCTATATCAAACAAAAAATGCTGTTACTTGGCAAATGAGAATTGGCTTGCTCATCTGATGATCGGAGGCACATGCAGAAAGACCAATCAGGAAGTCGAATGTTTGCGGCTGATAAATGGCTCATCTAAATGACCTTTAATAGTGGCTGAATCGGCCTGTGTATAGGTCAGGCGTACGAGCGCCGATCTTGGTAAAGTATTGCTAGGTCACTTAGGGGATGAACAGAACAAATGTTCTTTCCCACAGAGTGTCATCCATGTTAGCAGCACATGCCCTGTTTACACCAGAAAATATGCTGCCAACCACACTGATCAGCGGAGATGTGATTGCCTGATGAATGAGCGGCCGCTGATTATAATCATTAGTATTATTATAATAATTATTGGACAATCGAATATTCATGCCTGATAATCAACCCTTGGAAAAGAGCCTTTAGTGCTTTTGCAGATGAGCGTAATGTATTTGTGCAGTAAACGAGTCTTTTTTGCACGCATTGCGGCACACTTTTTTTTCGTTTCGCAATGGCTGCACATTTGTGTGCGCATAAAAACGCGCTAGCGATACATCATGCTGTCATCATTGACCCAGCCCATGGTAATCACCCATAAATATCCAACATGTGTGGCATGATGCCACATGCAGTGTTTTGGGTACTTTCTGGGTTTGGGGGGGAGTAGCGGGTCTTCTGATGACCAGGATGTTCTTTTGCTTGGTTGCTGTCGTTCAGATTTGGGCATCATGCGAGATGGCGGAGATTGTTCCTAGAAGGAAGAGGTTCGGTTTCATCCTCCAGTGTCCCAGAGTGCCGCCCTCTGCTCAACTAACTACATTGATGAGTATCTCCATTGCCACTCGGTTGAGCTTCCTAAACAATCTCCAAAATTTCTGCCGTACCTCTCTGAAATTAGCTGTGAACTTTATAAGATCCTGATAGGTGGCTGCGCAATTACGCAGTTTTTCATGCATGTTCTTGCAGAGCTTGTGCGCATTTGCACACCCCCATGAACTCCTATGGATGAGCACAAAAATAAAGCATATTGCTTATTTTTCATCCGACGGAAACGCGCGTGAAAAAATGAGTAATGTGAGCAAACACATTGAAATCAATGGATTGTATGCAGTATACGTGAATGTAATTCCGCTAGCAAAATCATATGCAAATACGCCCGTGTGAAGGAGTCTTTTGTCCCAGTCCTCTATCATGTCTAGAACCCGTATAAACAGACAAATTAGAGCTAAATGTCTCATATTAGGCATCCCGGCCAGTTACCGCATTGGCAGATCTGAGAAAACCTCCCATACACTTAATTCTAAGGGCTGCACAACTCCAAAGTTTTTGAAAAAGGAAAGACATTTTGCAAACTTGTCCCAGTGCCCAGAAAAATTGTGTCACACAGTGCAAAACTATACAGTACATTCTCTGCCCATACAATACCGCAAAGTGCTCATTTAACGAACATTCAACAGTGCGCAGGAAAATACAGTGCCACACGGTGACCTCACGCCTCCCCTAACAACTCATTTTAAAGGCTGCCTATTGAACTTTCAAAACTTTTAAAACTTAGCCCACTCCTCTTACGGTCAAGTAACAAACGGGCTGATGGGGAGATCTCACTGACTTCAAAAGTCTATTGTTATTATTCTGTCCTTGAACATTTTCTGAAAGATTGGCCAAATAAAATGTGACAAACGTGATCCAGTAATGCCATACACAGCTCATATATAATGCTGCAGCATCCATAAATAATCCCACACAGTGCCCCAGTAGGGTAATGCAGTGCCCAGATAACCAGTATGCTGTATGAAAAGCCACACGTCATCTACATAAATAATATACAGTATACACAGTACATAAGTAGAGCCACACAGTGTCCAAGTAGTGTTAAGTAGTGCCCAGATAGATACTATATACACAGCACATAAATAATATACAGTATACACAGTACATAAACAAAGCCACACAGTGTCCAGATAAATTGTCAGAAACGCTATCTATTCTCCTTAGGTAGAGCACCTGAAACAGCTGTCTGTACATGGAGTCTGGTGTTGCATTTAATTCCCAGTCATTGTTACAAGGCTTGTATAAAGAGTCTAACTTTGGCTTGAAGGAATGCTGCCTTTCAATAGGTGGCACTGTGGAGGATTTATTCCATCTCCATTATTTGTATAATACCCAGAGGAGCATGAATGGCCTTTTGAGTCTCCTCACTCACCGTCTAGGTGTTCTCGCTAAGGAGAAAAGATAGCGTTTCTGACCCCCATCCCAGGCTTCTCACTAGTAAAGCCAGACTCCTACTGTACACTGATGAAGGGTAAATACCCTGAAACAGCTGTCTGTACATGGAGTCTGGTTTTGCTTTTAATTCCCAGTGATTGTTTCAAGGCTTGTATAAAGAGTCTAACTTTGGCTTGAAAGAATGCTGCTTTCCAATAGGTGGCACTGTGGAGGTATTATTCCATCTCCCTTATTTGCAGATAAATTGTTACACAGTGTCCAAATAGTGTCATGTAGCGCTCAGATAAGTAATACAGGGTGGTCCAAATGTATGGAGACACCTGAATACGATAGTTGGAAATGCCATTCTCTATGTGGCATGTTGCTAAAGGGATGCGGGCAAATCTGAGAGGGGCGGTGTCCAACATGGAGATCATTTTAAAACCTGCCATTTTTTAACCAAATCGCCTTTTTCAAATGGGAAGGGTGCATGTGACATATGTATCTGAGAAACAATCTGATGATGAATCCAAATGTGTGATTAAATCTTATGTACCAAAGCTATTAACAATTGTTCAGTGACCTGGAACACGACGACGATCCACTACAGGATTCGCTTAATGTGGTCCCCATTGTTTTGGATCATGAAGACTATGTTCTTCTCCCATTCACAATACACTGAGAACAACACCCAGTAGAGTGTATGGAGAAAGCCATTGACAGCAGGACTCTGCCCCCATGCTCAGTCAGCCATTGTAGCATTGCAGACCCCTACAATCAGGTTCAATCGTTCTATACAACTGGCATTCACAAAAATCAATCTCAGTGTCCTTATTTGATGTTCACCAGTCTACAAACACGTGTATTTCATTGACTTTTCATGGAGTAATAAAAGATACAATTGAATGACACATTTGGGTCCACTACGCCCGAGCAGCAGCAGTCGGAGCCGTCTCTGCAAATACATACATTTCTCATTCTGAGCGTAAAGTGCTTGTTCTGTATAGAAATGACAGATGTCAGAGATGTCCCCGTTTATCAATGACAGGGACTCATTAGAATAAATACGCCACTTCCTGTTTACCGGATGAGTCAACATTAAGATTCCTTGACTATGTTTAAGGAAAATGCTAAAGGTATACAATGCTGTGCGAAAGTTTTAGGCAGGTGTAGAAAAAATGCTGCAAAGTAAAGAATGCTTTAAATATAGAAGAGTTAATAGTTTTATTTTTGGCAATTAACAAAATTCCACATGAAAAATGTAAAACACATCAGTATTTGGTGGGACCACCATTAGCCTTCACAACACTATCCGTTCTACTAGGTACACTTGTACACAGTTTTTGAAGGCACTCAGCAGCACAGATATAAGTATAGATCTTCTGTGGATGTTGGCTTGCTCATGTCCTTCTGTCTCTTCCTGTAATCCCAGACAGACTGATGATGAGGGGCTCTGTGGGGCCAAATAATCACTTCCAGGACTCCTTGTTGAAGGTAGATCATGGCATATAAAGGGTTCACAGAGGGAGAGCGCTTCCTCTATGACATGATTGGCCCTACACAATGTAATCACAGAGAATTAGCCCAGCCCCCGTCCTGCCTCTCCCCATTGCAAATAGTGCAAATAGTGCAGAGGGGCGGAGAGGACGCGGAGAGGGGGCGGGAGCTCAGTTCCTGCTCCTGGCTCTTCCATCCTCCCCTCCTGCACATGAGGACAACGTATATCGGCTCGGCGTGAAAACCGAGCCGATATACATTCGTGTGAATGCAGCCTAAACTTGTATAGTTTTTTATTTGCTGTACGACTTATAGTTTTTTTCAAAGACAATTAATTTTTTACATGATTTATTTTCTTCCACCATCTTTTGTGCACAATAACTTTCATTTTTCCATTGACAAGGGCTCATTTTTTGTGGGACGTCCTGTACTTTACGTTGGTATCATTTTGGAATACATACGGCTTTTTGATTGCTTTTTATTGCATTTTTTTCTGGGAGACAGGGGGACTGAAAAAGTGCATTTCTGGCGTTCTTTATTTTTTTTTTCGGACAATGTTGACCGTATAGGGTAAATAATGGATACTTTAATAGATCGGAATTTTACAGACGTGGCGATACCAAATATGTATTTTTGTTTTATGAGTTAGATTTTTTTATTAGAAATATGGCAAAAGCGGGGTGAGTTAAACTCTTAATACTTTTTTTTTGCAATTAGTAAAACTTTATTGATCTTATTTTAACTTTTTTTTTAGCCCCCCCAGGGGATCACAACTAGTGATGCTTTGATCAATCCTGGAGTATTATGTAATGCCATAGCATTACATAATACTGCAATCTGACAGGGAGTCTATCACAGGGACGGCTTGATAGGCATTCTGCTAAGGCAGCTCTGGGGCCTTTCAGAAGGCCCCCGGCTGCCATGACCCCCACACGTCTCCCTGCGATGTCATTGCGGGGGGCCATACGGGACTGCCGAATATCGTTTGGGGAATTTAAATGCTGCTGTCAGAATTGAGAGCGGCATTTAAAGGGTTAATAGCCACGATCAGCGTGGCCGATTGCAGCTATTGCTCGCAGGTGTCAGCTGTAATAAACACCTGATGCCTGTGCTGTATGAAGAGAGGTCGCGCAGTGATCTCTCTTCATACATACGCCGATGATGCAGGACGTAAATGTACGCCCTGGAGCCAAAAGGGGTTAAAATGTAAAGTGACATATTGTGTCAGGCAGCTGCTGCCAAGGCAAATAGGATCATGAGGTGCATCATGGTTTACACTTGGACAACTTCTTTAAATATTCCTGGCTGTTGTAGTGTGTTGCTGGTGAGAGCAGTAACAATGTGCATTTAAATCCAGTGTTCCTTGATTTTTTCTTGGGTCAGAAGCAATGTCGTCTCTCCTTATGGTTTTTTGGCTTGGTTTGATATTCCCAATCATTGTTAAGACTTGTTATAAATCACTTTGATTTGAAGGAATGCTGCCATCCAATAGATGGCGCTGTAGAGGTATTTTTCCATCTTTCTTACATTGTTTATTTCTGGTACGAGTTTAATTTGTTTTTGTCCGTATACAGTCTTGCTTATGTCTACTTCAGTCCTTTTTTTTCTATTCCTTTTAGTTTTTATCTGCTCCTTCCATGTTTATATTTGCCTAGTCTTGTTTTAAAGTTTAGTTTTTCTTTGTTAGATTTGTCTCTGAGAACTAGTACCCTGTTTGACCGCCTTGATTACAAGATGTGATACGGTTAGGCATGAAGGCAGGGAGGTTCCGTATAATCTCCTGACGCATAGCTTTCCACATTTGGTGTAACTAAGCCTCTAGATCATACAAACTCGTAGGCTGTCAAAGTTGGTGTCCCAGATGGTCCCATACATGTTCTACCGGTGATAAATCTGGGGACCGGGCAGCCACAGAAGTGTGACAATGTTGTGGAGACATTCCTGTGACCCCCTTGTGTATGCGGCCGAGCATTATCCTGCTGGGAAATGCCTCAAAACAGTCACAGCTGATTACCCGGAGGAGGAGGGAGAAGTGATTTTTCGCCCTTTCTGCCTTCAATGAGTGCTATGTACTAAAGAGTGAAAGTAACATAGTAACATAGTGCGTTAGGCCGAATGAAGACATTGTCCATCTAGTTCAGCCTGTCTATCCTCCTGTGTTGATCCAGAGGAAGGCAAAAAAAAACAAGAGCAGAAGCCAATTAGCCCTTTGGGGAAAAAACTCCTTCCCGACTCCCTAATGGCAATTAGACTGTTCCCTGGATCAACCTGTAATAGTTCCTACCTGCCTGTATATCCGGATTAACAAATAATCTTAGATTTATAGCCTATAATATCCTTCCTCTCCAGAAAGACATCAAGTCCCCTTTTAAACTCCTCTATGGATTTTGCCATCACCACTTCCTCTGGCAGAGAGTTCCACAGTCTAACTGCTCTTACAGTAAAGAACCCCTTTCTATGTTGGTGATGAAACCTGCTTTCCTCTTAACGTAGCGGATGCCCTCTTGTTACCGTCGTAGTCCTGGGTGTAAACAGATCCTGGGAGAGATCCTTGTATTGTCCCCTCATGTATTTATACATAGTTATTTGATCAACCCTTAGCCATCTTTTTTCTAGAGTAAATAATCCCAATTTGGATAGCCTCTCTGGGTACTCCAGTCCTGCCATTCCATGCATTAGTTTAGTTGCTCTTCTTTGAACCCCCTCCAGTACTGTAACATCTTTCCTGAGCACCGGTGACCAGAACTGTGTGCAGTATTCCATGTGGAGCCTGGCTAGTGCCTTGTATAATGGAAGGATAATCTTCTCGTCCTTCACCCCTATACCTATTTTAATGCACCCCAAGACTTTATTTGCCTTTGCAGCAGCTGACTGGCATGGGTTACTCCAGTTTAGTCTACTATCCACTAATACCCCCAGGTCCTTTTCCATATCACTTTTCCCTAGTGGTACCAGGTCCTTTTCCATATCACTTTTCCCTAGTGATAGCCCATTAAGTGAATATTGGTGATATCCATTTTTGCTGCCCATGTGCATAATCAGACATTTTTCAATATTGAACTTCATTTGCCATTTTTCTGCCCAAGACCCCAGTTTTTCTAGGTCCGTTTGTAGCCGCACATTGTCCTCCGTTGCATTAATTATATTGTATAATTTTGTGTCATCTGCAAATATTGATATTTTGCTGTGCAGCCCCTCTATCAGGTCGTTGATAAATATAGTGAACAGAATGGGGCCTAATACTGAACCCTGTGGCACCCCCCTAATGACTGTGGTCCAATCAGAGTACGAACCATTTATTATCTGCTTTCTATCATTGAGCCAATTCTTTACCCAATTACACACGTTTTCGCCCAGTCCGAGCTGCCTCATTTTGTATATTAGCCTATTATGTGGCACGGTGTCAAAGGCTTTAGAGAAGTCCAGATATACGAGATCAGTAGACCCTCCCAGGTCCAGCTTAGAGCTTACTCCGTCGTAGAAACTGATCAGATTTGTCTGACATGAGCGACCCCTCATGAACCCATGCTGGTGAGGAGTTATTCCCTTGTTCTCCTTGAGGTACTCATTAGAGATGAGCGAACGTGTTCTTCCGAGCTTGATATTCGTGCGAATATTAGGGTGTTCGGGATGTTCGTTATTCGTAACGAACACCATGCGGTGTTCTGGTTACTTTCACTTCCTTCCCTGAGACGTTAGCGCGCTTTTCTGGCCAATTGAAAGACAGGGAAGGCATTACAACTTCCCCCTGTGACGTTCAAGCCCTATACCACCCCCCCTGCTGTGAGTGGCTGGGAAGATCAGGTGTCACCCGAACATAAAAGTCGGCCCCTCCCGCGGTTCGCCTCAGATGCGGTGTGAGTTAGATGAGGGACAGTGCTGTTTGTACCGGAGCTGCTGTAGGGAAAGAATTGGTAGTTAGTGTAGGCTTCAAGACCCCCCAAAGGTCCTTATTAGGGCCACTGATAGCTGTGTGTTGGCTGCTGTTAGCAGTGGCAATTTTTTTTTTCTCAAAATCGCCTCTGCAGACCGTTGCACCTGGCATTAGGGACAGAAGTGCTGCATAGGCAGGGAGAGTGTTAGGAGTGAGTGTAGCCTTCAAGAACCTCAACGGTCCTTTCTAGGGCCATATTTATCCGTGTGCAGTACTGTCCAGGCTGCTGTTAGCTGTGCTGCATTTTTTTTTGGCTTCTCAAAATCGCCTCTGCAGACCATTGCACCCTCCATTGATACTGCAGGGAAAGAATTGTATAGGCAGGGCGACAACACAGTTGTTATTCATTGAATATACGCAGTGCTGCCTTTTGGTGGAAAAAAACTGAAAACAAATCTATTTGTCCAGCCTGTGTCCGTCCTTACGGGCGGTGGACACGTGTGAGCTGCGTGAACAACATTGCTAAATCAGACGCACCCAGCTACGCTTTACTGCTGGCTTCGCCATTTGCTTTCCTTAATTGGGAAAAAAAATACCTGCTCTGCCAGAGTTATAATAACTCTGCTACCCTCACGTTCTGTGACACATAAGCAGGGACACAGCACAGTTATTAAACTTCTCATGTTCATTGAATATACGCAGTGCTGCCTTTTGGTGCCAAAAAACTGAAAACAAATCTATTTGTCCAGCCTCTGTCCGTCCTAAGGGCGGTGGACACGTTTGAGCTGCGTGAACAACATTGCTAAATCAGACGCACCCAGCTACGCTTTACTGCTGGCTTCGCCATTTGCTTTCCTTAATTGGGAAAAAAATACCTGCTCTCCAAGAGTTATAATAACTCTGCTACCCTCACGTTCTGTGACACATAAGCAGGGACACAGCACAGTTATTAAACTTCTCATGTTCATTGAATATACGCAGTGCTGCCTTTTGGTGGAAAAAAACTGAAAACAAATCTATTTGTCCAGCCTCTGTCCGTCCTAAGGGCGGTGGACACGTGTGAGCTGCGTGAACAACATTGCTAAATCAGACGCACCCAGCTACGCTTTACTGCTGGCTTCGCCATTTGCTTTCCTTAATTGGGAAAAAAAATACCTGCTCTGCCAGAGTTATAATAACTCTGCTACCCTCACGTTCTGTGACACATAAGCAGGGACACAGCACAGTTATTAAACTTCTCATGTTCATTGAATATACGCAGTGCTGCCTTTTGGTGCCAAAAAACTGAAAACAAATCTATTTGTCCAGCCTCTGTCCGTCCTAAGGGCTGTGGACACGTGTGAGCTGCGTGAACAACATTGCTAAATCAGACGCACCCAGCTACGCTTTACTGCTGGCTTCGCCATTTGCTTTCCTTAATTGGGAAAAAAAATACCTGCTCTGCCAGAGTTATAATAACTCTGCTACCCTCACGTTCTGTGACACATAAGCAGGGACACAGCACAGTTATTAAACTTCTCATGTTCATTGAATATACGCAGTGCTGCCTTTTGGTGCCAAAAAACTGAAAACAAATCTATTTGTCCAGCCTGTGTCCGTCCTTACGGGCGGTGGACACGTTTGAGCTGCGTGAACAACATTGCTAAATCAGACGCACCCAGCTACGCTTTACTGCTGGCTTCGCCATTTGCTTTCCTTAATTGGGAAAAAAATACCTGCTCTCCAAGAGTTATAATAACTCTGCTACCCTCACGTTCTGTGACACATAAGCAGGGACACAACACAGTTATTAAACTTCTCATGTTCATTGAATATACGCAGTGCTGCCTTTTGGTGGAAAAAAACTGAAAACAAATCTATTTGTCCAGCCTCTGTCCGTCCTAAGGGCGGTGGACACGTGTGAGCTGCGTGAACAACATTGCTAAATCAGACGCACCCAGCTACGCTTTACTGCTGGCTTCGCCATTTGCTTTCCTTAATTGGGAAAAAAATACCTGCTCTCCAAGAGTTATAATAACTCTGCTACCTTCACGTTCTGTGACACATTAGCAGGGACACAGCACAGTTATTAAACTTAGATAATTCATTCACTAGAGGCAGTGGGGCCTTTCGTTTTCCAAAAAGGGCAAAAATTATATTTGGCCTGCAGTCTTGCGCCAATTTATTTCCTGCCTGTGAAATCAAATCACTGGTAATACAGCATGCTGAGGGGTAGGGGTAGGCCTAGAGGATGTGGACGCGGCCGAGGACGCGGAGGGCCAAGTCAGGGTGTGGGCACAGCCCGAGCTCCTGATCCCGGTGTGTCGCAGCCGACTGCTGCGCGATTAGGAGAGAGGCACGTTTCTGGCGTCCCCACATTCATCGCCCAATTAATGGGTCCACGCGGGAGACGGTTATTAGAAAATGAGCAGTGTGAGCAGGTCCTGTCCTGGATGGCAGAAAGTGCTTCGAGCAACCTATCGTCTACCCGCAGTTCTGCGCCGTCCACTGCTGCCAATCCGAATCCTCTGTCTGCTGCTCCTCCTTCCTCCCAGCCTCCTCACTCCACTACAATAACACCTGCTCAGGAGCGGGAACACTCCCAGGAACTGTTCTCGGGCCCCTGCTTAGATTGGGCAGCAGCGGTTCCTCTCCCACCAGAGGAGTTTATCGTCACTGATGCCCAACCATTCGAAAGTTCCCGGGGTCCGGGGGAAGAGGCTGGGGACTTCCGCCAACTGTCTCAACAACTTTCTGTGGGTGAGGAGGACGATGACGATCAGACACAGTTGTCTTGCAGTGAGGTAGTAGTAAGGGCAGTAAGTCCGAGGGAGGAGCGCACAGAGGATTCGGAGGAAGAGCAGCAGGACGATGAGGTGACTGACCCCACCTGGTGTGCAACGCTTACTCAGGAGGACAGGTCTTCAGAGGGGGAGTCAAGGGCATCAGCAGGGCAGGTTGCAAGAGGCAGTGCGGTGGCCAGGGGTAGAGGCAGGGCCAGACCGAATAATCCACCAAGTGTTTCCCAAAGCGCCCCCTCGCGCCATGCCACCCTGCAGAGGCCGAGGTGCTCTAAGGTCTGGCAGTTTTTCACAGAGACGCCTGACGACCGACGAACAGTGGTGTGCAACCTTTGTTGCGCAAAGCTCAGCCGGGGAGCCAACACCAACAGCCTCACCACCACCACCATGCGCAGACATATGATGGCCAAGCACCCCACAAGGTGGGACGAAGGCCGTTCACCGCCTCCGGTTTGCACCCCTGCCTCTCCCCCTGTGCCCCAACCTGCCACTGAGATGCAACCCCCCTCTCAGGACACAGGCACTACCGCCTCATGGCCTGCACCCACACCCTCATCTCCGCTGTCCTCGGCCCCATCCAGCAGTGTAGTTCAGCGCACCGTTCAGCCGTCGCTTGCGCAAGTGTTCGAGCGCAAGCGCAAGTACGCCGCCACGCTCCCGCACGCTCAAACGTTAACCGTCCGCATAGCAAAATTCATCAGCCTTGAGATGCTGCCGTATAGGGTTGTGGAAACTGAGTCCTTCAAAAGTATCATGGAGGCGGCGGCCCCGCGCTACTCAGTTCCCAGTCGCCACTACTTTTCCCGATGTGCCGTCCCAGCCCTGCACGACCACGTCTCCCGCAACATTGTGCGCGCCCTCACCAACGCGGTTACTGCCACGGTCCACTTAACTACGGACACGTGGACAAGCACAGGCGGGCAGGGCCACTACATCTCCCTGACGGCACATTGGGTGAATTTAGTGGAGGCTGGGACAGAGTCAGAGCCTGGGACCGCTCACGTCCTACCCACCCCCAGAATTGCGGGCCCCAGCTCGGTGCTGGTATCTGCGGAGGTGTATGCTTCCTCCACTAAAGCACCCTCCTCCTCCTCCTCTGTCTCGCAATCAAGATGTGTTAGCAGCAGCATGTCGCCAGCAGTCGGTGTCGCGCGGTGTGGCAGCACAGCGGTGGGCAAGCGTCAGCAGGCCGTGCTGAAACTACTCAGCTTAGGCGATAAGAGGCACACGGCCCACGAACTGCTGCAGGGTCTGACAGAGCAGACCGACCGCTGGCTTGCGCCGCTGAGCCTCCAACCGGGCATGGTCATGTGTGACAACGGGCGTAACCTGGTGGCGGCTCTGCAGCTCGGCAGCCTCACGCACGTGCCATGCCTGGCCCACGTCTTTAATTTGGTGGTTCAGCGCTTTCTGAAAAGCTACCCACGCTTGTCAGACCTGCTCGTAAAGGCGCGCCGGCTCTGCGCACATTTCCGCAAGTCCCACACGGACGCTGCCACCCTGCGCACCCTGCAACATCACTTTAAGCTGCCAGTGCACCGACTGCTGTGCGACGTGCCCACACGGTGGAACTCTACGCTCCACATGTTGGCCAGGCTCTATGAACAACGTAGAGCTATAGTCGAATACCAACTCCAACATGGGCGGCGCAGTGGGAGTCAGCCTCCTCAATTCCTTTCAGAAGAGTGGGCCTGGTTGGCAGACATCTGCCATGTCCTTGGTAATTTTGAGGAGTCTACCCAGGTGGTGAGCGGCGATGCTACAATCATTAGCGTCACCATTCCTCTGCTATGCATCTTGAGAAATTCCCTGCAAACCATAAAGGCAGCTGCTTTGCGCTCGGAAACGGGGGCGGGGGAAGACAGTATGCCGCTGGATAGTCAGGGCACCCTCCTGTCTATTTCTCAGCGCGTACAGGAGGAGGAGGAGGAGCATGAGGAGGATGAGGAGGAGGGGGAAGAGACAGCTTGGCCCGCTGCTGACGGTACACCGGCTGATTGCCTGTCATCCTTTCAGCGTGTATGGCCTGAGGAGGAGGAGGAGGAGGAGGAGGAGGATCCTGATAGTGATCTTCCTAGTGAAGACAGCCATGTGTTGCGTACAGGTACCCTGGCACACATGGCTGACTTCATGTTAGGATGCCTTTCTCGTGACCCTCGCGTTGCACGCATTCTGGCCACGACGGATTACTGGGTGTACACACTGCTCGATCCACGGTATAAGGAGAACCTGCCCACTCTGATTCCCGAAGAGGAAAGGGGTTCGAGAGTGTTGCTATACCACAGGACCCTTGCGGACAAGCTGATGGTAAAATTCCCAGCCGACAGCGCTAGTGGCAGAAGGCGCAGTACCGAGGGCAAGGTAGCGGGGGATGTGCGTAGATCGAGCAGCATGTACATCCCAGGCAGTGCAACAGTCTTTAAGGGCCTGGCCAGCTTTATGGCTCCCCAGCAAGACTGTGTCACCGCTCCCCAGTCAAGGCTGAGTCGGCGGGAGCACTGTAAAAGGATGGTGAGGGAGTACGTAGCGGATCGCACGACCATCCTTGGTGACGCCTCTGCCCCCTACAACTACTGGGTGTCGAAGCTGGACATGTGGCCTGAACTAGCGCTGTATGCCCTGGAGGTGCTTGCTTGTCCTGCGGCTAGCGTCTTGTCGGAGAGGGTGTTTAGTGCGGCTGGGGGAATCATCACAGATAAGCGTAGCCGCTTGTCAACCGACAGTGCCGACAGGCTAACACTCATCAAGATGAACAAAGGCTGGATTTCCCCAGACTTCTGTTCTCCACCAGCGGACAGCAGCGATACGTAAGCAATACGTAGGCTGCACCCGCGGATGGAAGCTACGTTCCCTCTCACCATCCAAAACGGGGACATTTCTGCTTCATCAATCTGTGTCTAATATTCCTCCTCCTCCTCCTCCTGCTCCTCCTCCTGAAACCTCACGTAATCACGCTGAACGGGCAATTTTTCTTAGGGCCACAAGGCTCACTCAAATAATTTTTCTGAACAATTTTTATAAGTTTCAATGCGCTTAAAAGCATTGGAACTGTAACTTGAACCAATTTTTCGTTACACTGGGCTGCCTCCAGGCCTAGTTACCACTTAAGCCACATTAACCAAAGCGATTAATGGGTTTCACCTGCCCTCTTGGCTGGCCATGGCCAATTTTTGGGATGTACATTAGTACTGTTGATACAGCAATTTTTGTGGGCCCTCGCCTACAGTGTAATCAAATTAATTTTTAGCCCACCTGCATTACAGCTGACGTTACCTCAGCTGTGTTGGGCAATGCAATGGGATATTTTTATGTACCGCCGGTGGGTTCCAGGGAGCCACCCATGCTGTAGGTGCACACTGAGTTTTTAATACATCTGTACACTTCTAAAGAACCCGTCTGACTGGGGCATGCAGTGTGGGCCGAAGCCCACCTGTATTACGCACGACATTACTACCTCAGCTGTGTTGGGCAATGCAATGGGATATTTCTATGTACCGCCGGTGGCTTCCTGGCACCCACCCAGGCAATGGGTCCACAGGGAGTTTAACCTACATGTGTCCACTTGTAAAGAACCCCAGTCTGACTGGGGCATGCAGTGTGGGCCGAAGCCCACCTGCATTAAGCACGACATTACTACCTCAGCTGTGTTGGGCAATGCAATGGGATATTTTTATGTACCGCCGGTGGGTTCCAGGGAGCCACCCATGCTGTAGGTGCACACTGAGTTTTTAATACATCTGTACACTTCTAAAGAACCCGTCTGACTGGGGCATGCAGTGTGGGCCGAAGCCCACCTGTATTACGCACGACATTACTACCTCAGCTGTGTTGGGCAATGCAATGGGATATTTCTATGTACCGCCGGTGGCTTCCTGGCACCCACCCAGGCAGTGGGTCCACAGGGAGTTTAACCTACATGTGTCCACTTGTAAAGAACCCCAGTCTGACTGGGGCATGCAGTGTGGGCCGAAACCCACCTGCATTAACCCTTTCCAGTCCACTGTGTGACCTGTGAAGACATTAGGGTTTAAGGCTGTACAGCTCCGTTGTTGGTAGACGTCCGTCGGGGTTCTCTTACTGTATATTGCCAGCCTCTCTGCTGTCGGAGCCTATCCTACGTGTCAGCTCATGCAGTACTGGCTTTAGCCAGCATATAGCGCCGTTGTATAACAGCAGAAAAAGAGTAAGCCCCCTAGGAAAACCATATACAAATTAGATTGGAAAGGGTTAAGCACAACATTACTACCTCAGCTGTGTTGGGCAATGCAATGGGATATTTCTATGTACCGCCGGTGGCTTCCTGGCACCCACCTATGCTGTAGGTGCACACGGAGTTTTTACTACATCTGTACACTTATAAAGAACCCCAGTCAGACTGGGGCATGCAGTGTGGGCCGAAGCCCACCTGCATTAAGCACGACATTACTACCTCAGCTGTGTTGGGCAATGCAATGGGATATTTTTATGTACCGCCGGTGGGTTCCAGGGAGCCACCCATGCTGTGGGTCGACAGGGACTTCACAATAGGGAGTTGTACCTGCCTGTGTCTATGAATTAAAAAGCCCGGTCTGACTGGGGCATGCAGACACCTTGACAGAATGAATAGTGTGTGGCACATAGGTTCCCCATTGCTATGCCCACGTGTGCAGCTCCTGATGGCGGTGGCACAGGATTCTATTTCTCATTGCTTCTGTACAGCATTGTGGGCTATCGCTCCGCCACTTTTAAAGAGGGTCGCTGCCTAGCCGTGCCAACCTCTGCAGTGTGTGCCTGCGGTTCCTCCTCATGGCAGACGCACTTATAAATAGACATGAGGGTGGTGTGGCATGTGGGCAGCTGAAGGCTGCGCAGGGACACTTTGGTGTGCACTGTGGACACTGGGTCGTGGGGGGGGGGGGGGTGGGCAGCATGTAACCCAGGAGAAGTGTCAGTGGAGTGTCATGCAGGCAGTGATTGTGCTTTGTTGGAGGTAGTGTGGTGCTTAGCAAAGGTATGCCATGCTAATGAGGGCTTTTCAGAAGTAAATGTTGTTGGGAGGGGGGGGGGGGCCCACTCTTGCCGGTATTGTGGCTTAATAGTGGGACCTGGGAACTTGAGATGCAGCCCAACATGTCGCCCCTCGCCTGCCCTATCCGTTTCTGTGTCGTTCCCATCACTTTGTTGAATTGCCCAGATTTTCACACATGAAAACCTTAGCGAGCATCGGCGAAATACAAAAATGCTCTGGTCGCCCATTGACTTCAATGGGGTTCGTTGTTCGAAACGAACCCTCGAGCATCCCGGGAAGTTCGTTCCGAATAACAAACACCCGAACATTTTGGTGTTCGCTCATCTCTAGTACTCATCGATGGCGTCTCTCAGAATCCCCTCAAAATGTTTTCCCATTATTGAAGTGAGACTTACTGGCCTGTAGTTACCAGGCTCACTTTTGCTCCCTTTTTTGTAAATTGGAACCACGTTGGCAATGCGCCAATCGAATGGTACAACACCGGTCTTGATAGTGTCTAGAAATATTAGATATAGTGGCCTAGCTATCTCGTCACTTACTTCCCTTAGTACCCTTAGGTGTATTCCATCTAGACCTGGTGATTTGTCGATTTTAGTCGTCTTTAATCGCTTCCGCACTTCCTCTTGTGTTAGGTATGACATATTTTGTGAGGGGTTCATTTTATTCCCCTGCATCTTGTGTGACATTTCCTTTTCGTTTGTGAATACGCTTGAAAAGAAACTGTTTAATAGATTTGCCTTCCCTCCATCATCTTCAGTGATTTATTCTGCATTATTTGTTAAAGGGCCAATGCTCTCCCTGCAAAACTTTTTGCTGTTAATATAGTTGAAAAATAGTTTCGGGTTGTTTTTGCTCTCTTTGGCGATCAGTCTTTCTGCCTCCTTCTTGGCAATTTCGATCCTATCTTTGCATATTTAGTTTTTTTTCCCTGTACGATTTTAGCGCTTCTTCACTGCCTTCTTGCTTTAGTAGTTTGAACAGTTTCTTTTTTTCATTTATTGCCCCTCTTACAGTCTTTTCGAGCCACATTGGTTTCCTTTTAGTTGAAATTCTTTTATTTTTAAAGGGAATGAACTGCTCACATGAGGTGATTAGGATCCTTTTAAACTTTTCCCATTTGTCCTCTGTACTGATATTTTTGAGGGTGTTGTCCCAATTAAAGGGGTTGTCTCGCGCCGAAATGTTTTTTTTTTTCCATAGGCCCCCCGTTCGGCGCAGGACAACCCCAAGGGATGTGTTAAAAAAAAATATATATATATTACTTACCCGAATCCCCGCTCTGCGACGTCTTCCTTCTTCCTACTTCTTCCTTCACCAAGATGGCCACCGGGATCTTCACCCACGATGCACTGCGGGTCTTCTCCCATGGTGCACCGTGGGCTCTGTGCGGTCCATTGCCGATTCCAGCCTCCTGATTGGCTGGAATCGGCACACGTGATGGGGCGGAGCTACGATGACCAGCTCTCCGGCACGAGCGGCCCCATTCACCAGGCAGAAGACCGCACAGCGCAAGCGCGTCTAAAAACGCCAGAAGAAAGCGAAATTAGACGGAGCCATGGCGACGGGGACGCTAGCAATGGAGCAGGTAAGTGAATAACTTCTGTATGGCTCATATTTAATGCACGATGTACATTACAAAATGCATTAATATGGCCATACAGAAGTGTATAACCCCACTTGCTGCCGCGAGACAAAACCTTTAATGTTACCGAAGTGGAAGTGTTTCTTCAACAACGCAATCCGGCAGGCATGTGACTGCCAGGATCACCTGCCACAGCAGAGCTGCAGGGACCTAGCAGACCCTGATCAACTCTGCCAGTGATGATTGTCACTACAGGGGATGCTTTCTCTGTAACTTGGACTCCTATGGATGCCCCAGCTACAGTGAAAAAATGTCAAATAAAAAAAAAAGACTATCTGAATGTCCCCCAGAGGTCTTATATGACATCATGGGTGACATAGATGGTAAAGAAATAATTACATACATAAGTAAAACAAAATTACAGAATAAAATAAAAATATATACATAAGAATCAAAATAACCCAAAGCCGACGCCAACTGCATGCGCCCAGTAATCCAAAACCATACATAATCTAAATCAAAACGTCCGGGGAAAAAAAAAGAGAAACCCATTCCCATACTTTATTTTAGCATAAGTATACAAATTAAAAATTTATAACTATAAATGTTTTTTAAAAAATCATTTTATTAGCATTTTTACCCCAAATAAAATGGAAAACAAAGTCAGCGAAAAATTTGGCCTATATGTCATGGAAAAAAAACCACAACGAAAATAATTTTGGTAGCTGAAGGAAAAAAAATAGGGCAGTTAAACCACCACATGGGTAAAATCCCTAAAAACTGTCTGGTCCTTGAGGTACAAAACAGCCTGGTCCCTAAGGGGTTAAATACAATCTGTCCATAGTCTATAAGATGTGGATTTGAACTCTGTATGTGGGGAAAAAATATGGATATGTCACTTCTTCAGGTGGATTCCATGCTAAATTTGTGTGGAATTTATGTAGGCTAAATTCACATCTGGATCCACAGTTATACAAGTGCATATCGGGGGCAGAAATACATGACTCTGTTGCCGATTTCTACCATGGCTTTTGTGGCGGAATCTAAGCTGAAAAGTCCAATGTGATTCCATGTGTAAAAAAAACAACAACTAACGGCTCAGTCACACGAGCGTGTGTTTTGCGCGCGCATAATGCACGCTTCTAAAAAAAACCAATGGTTTCCTATAGAAGCGTTCATATGCATTAGTAGCGTAAAACAGTGTGCACCTAAAAAAGATAGGACATAGGTGTGCGTTTTTCTGGAGTTTCCATTGACTCCTATGGGAGTAGGAGTTAATGGAAACTCCTGTGCTGCCAATAGCTTCCCCACTGTTTACAGCAGGACATTAAAAAGGTGCTTCTGTTACCCCTTAGTCTCCGCAGGGATGAGAGGACTCCACGAGGGTCCTGTTAATCCACGCGGGGAGTCACTGAACACTGTGACAGCGCTGTCACGGTGTTCGGTGAGGAGGGGTCTGCATCAGGGATGAAAGAATCCCCTGCCTTAGCTGTCACAGCTGTGGCAGAGGACCGCAACGCTATCCTATTGCTTTCAATGGGGCCAGTGCTACTGCTGCCCCAATGAAAGCAATGGGATGAAGGCTTAGTCCCCGCAGGGATTTTCAGGGAAGGGCTTGAAATATAAGCCGTTTCCTGAAAATAACCCCTAGCTGGAAAAAAAAATGCATCACCTAGCAGTGATGTCGGGGCTCCGGCGCATCTTCTTCCCAGCACTCTTCTGAATCATTTCTTCTAGCCAGGGATTTAAATATTCCTGCCTCGTAGAATAAACTACATCACCTAGCATGGCTGTGATTGGTCCCTGTGCTCAGCCAATCAGAGACAGAACTTCCAGGAGGCGGGCATTTTTGCCTACATGGAGCCTATGCACGACTCCACCAAGATAATGAGTTTTGCGCTATAACCTGCAGAAAAATGTACGGCCCTTTCAATTCCCATGAGGAAACAATCCAGCTGGAACAACAAATCCCAGGTTTTATCTTCCAACAGGATGCTGCATCCACCATTGTCACAATGAAGTCCGAAGTGAGCAGCGGATTAGCCGTGCAGGTGGTGACGATAGTGACTTCTTCCTTGGCCTCCACGTTCCCTGGACCTTACGTCTTGTGATGTTCTTTCTGGGGGAGTGTTAGCCTACCATGTATGATCTGCAGCATCCCAGAAGCCATTGCATCAGTCAGTCGTGATCCGCTACAACATTTATGACAGGAACTTGTCTACAAGCTCGATGTGTGTCCAGTGACAAAGGGGGCCACACTGATCACCTCTGATGGGGAAAACAGTTTTGAAGTTGTGCAACAAAACTTTTTGAGTTTCTGTTTCTATTGATATAACATTTCTGTATCTGAGTGTCAGTAAATGGGAGTTATGAGGGTTTCACATCCGGAAGATCATTTGTAATAATCCTGCATTGCTGAAGACAAGTCAAACAGTTTTCCAAAATATCATTAGAATGATACATTTTCCCCTTTTTAATGTCACGTGTAGCACTCAGCTCAGCCCTAATTGACCAGTCTCTACATATAACGAGAAGCACAATCATTTCTGCCTGCTGTACTTTCCTCTAATTCCTATTTACTGTATGAGGAGACAAGAATATAATAGATCTCCGAAGTTTATACCAGAGGTGTCTCATGACTGACAGTGTGCTACCACCATGCCACGAGTCAAAGCCTATGCTAAATTTTTTAAAGACCTATTTGACTCCTTACTTCTTTCCACATTCATTTCTACCTGAGATCAAAATTATAGAACTGAGAAAATATAATGTATTGAAATTCGTCTCTTACCATGCGGGAAAATAGAGAAGTGCTTTTAAATTATAGAGCATTTATTAGAAACCTAGCAGAACTTAGTTTGTCTGGTTTAAGAACATAAAAATATATTCAAATATAATTTAAAGGGGTTGTCTCGCGGCAGCAAGTGGGTCTATACACTTCTGTATGGCCATATTAATGCACTTTGTAATATACATCGTGCATTAAATATGAGCCATACAGAAGTTATTCACTTACCTGCTCCGTTGCTAGCGTCCCCGTTGCCATGGTTCCGTCTAACTTCGGTGTCTTCTGGCTTTTTTAGACGCGCTTGCGCAGATGCATCTTCTCCCTTCGGCTGGTCTTGGAAGCATCAGCGTTTTGGCTCCGCCCCCTTGTACGCGTCATCGCGTAGCTCCGCCCCCGTCACATGCCGATTCCAGCCAATCAGGAGGCTGGAACCGGCACACGTCATGGGGCGGAGCTACGCGATGATGCGTACAAGGGGGCGGAGCCAAAACGCCGATGCTTCCAAGACCAGCCGAAGGGAGAAGATGCATCTGCGCAAGCGCGTCTAAAAAAGCCAGAAGACACCGAAGTTAGACGGCACCATGGCAACGGGGACGCTAGCAACGGAGCAGGTAAGTGAATAACTTCTGTATGGCTCATATTTAATGCACGATGTACATTACAAAGTGCATTAATATGGCCATACAGAAGTGTATAACCCCACTTGCTGCCGCGAGACAACCCCTTTAAGGGAATTTTGAGCTAATAAAGGGTCCCTGTTTGGGACTCTCGTATATGCAAAATGGTCCCTTTATTAGAGCCCCGTTGGGATTGGAGATTCTCTGTATGGAAATTACCCCCGTGACCCCGGAGTGCGGCATCAAATCACGTGACAAGTTTTCTGTGGATCAGATTAAGTTAGAATCCACATTAGATGGGAAATCCAGCGATCTGAGTGACTTCCAACAAGACCTGGTCATCGGTGCTAGACTAGCCGGGCCGGGATATCACTGCCAGAAATGTTACAAGGGAATATACAGAGAATGGCGTGATTGACGAAAAACATCCAGCAAAAGGGGATCCTGTGCATGGAAACAATGTGTGATCAAAAGGGGTTAGTGGCCCGCTATCACCTACTTTCTTCATCCTAGCTATGGAACTGTTGCTTCAGCGGGTGCAACAGGATCCGGATATAAAGGGACTGAGAATCCATGCTCATACCCTGTCCACAGCTGTCTTTGTCATCTCCAAACCAGAAAAAGGTATACCCAGACTTGCCTCATCTCTGAAAGACTTTGGTGCTATCTCTAACTTTATGTTCAAATGAATTTTATTAAACATCTTCCAAAACAAGTTTACATTAGGATGGGTGCTGAAAGGTTGTCGGGGGGTGGGGGTGGGGGGTGGGAGGGGGGTTAGGGTAGGTTAGGAGGGTATGGGGGGTGGGGTGGAAGGTAGTCGTGAACTATATTGGATTCGATATGCGTTTTTGAATATGATGGTGGGGATGTCTTCTGGATCAGTCTCAGTTGTCCTAAAAACCAAGAGATTATCTGCCTTGAGCAAAACATGCACCCTCGATTATCGGGTGTCTCTATCTGTGTGAAAGCCTAGTTTTAGCACTTTCCCACTGAAGACTGTTGAGGAGTTTCTCTACAGATAGGATGGGTTGGTCCTATCCTATGTATCTCTTTAACCTTCTGTCTGCTAGTCTTGATTATCTACGTCACTTTCTATTGTCTTAAAGCATTTCTTTGCGGATTTTCTTCTCGTGGTCCTAATCATTTGACCTGAACAAGTTTCAGGGCTGGGATCAAAGCAGTTAGACATATAGACATATAACGTGTAACAGGCCCGCCAGACTCTTTAGACATCGGTGGGGGGTCATAACTAGTAGTGGACACAGGAGGAAGCTACATGTGGGAGGGAATCAGAGGTCTATGTATGAGTCGAGGCTCATAAGGACTGTCTTCCCTGTCCGTCCATTCTGTTTTATTAGAGGGTACCTGTATCCATCCACTTTTCAAATGCGTCCGAGGACCTGAATGTTATCCATGTCTGCCATGTGTGGTAGTACTCCCCCCAGGCTTCCGGCTCATCTGCTCCCAGCTCTTCAAAATGCATTAGTGTGTGGATCTCCTCAACCCACATTATCCGGGTTGGAGCGACATTAGAGCGCCACAATCTCGGGATAATCCTCCTGACTGCAGTGATGAAGAATCGGAGGAGGCCTTTCTTTATTCTGCTTATTGATCCTGGTAGTATGGAGAGAAGGGCCAGTTCCGGGGTAGGGGACCCCCCCCCCCCCCCCCCCATGGCAGACATGATTGTATAGTTCTATCACCTCCTTCCACAGATTTGACACCTGGGGGCATCCCCACCAGATGTGTAGCATTGTGCCTCTACTGTTGCTACACCTCCAACAGGTGGGAGAGATCTGGGGAAACATCCTCTGGAGTCGATCTGGGGTTCTGTATCACCTTGATATTATTCTAAAATTCAGGTCCTGGACTCTTCCGAGTAGAGCTTATGTGTCAACAGCCAAGCTTTGTTCCAGCTTTCCGGAGGGAAGCTTTTACCTAATTCCCTTTCCCAGGCCTCCACGTAGTCAGGGTCTTCGCCCTCCGTCTCTCGAGACAGCAACATCCCATAAAGTCTGGAGATCATATGTTTGAGTGGTGTGGTAGAGAGGTACAATCGTTCAAACTCTGTTAAGGGCTTTAACTCGCTCGCTTGTGGCGTCAGTGTGTTCACAAAACTCCTCAGCTGAAGGTATTGCATCCACATCCCTGGCTTGGTCTCATTGTCTCCCAGGATCTCCTGCATCGGTTTCAACCCCGAGTCCGACACCACGTCTCCCACCCTTGGGATCGGGTTGCTTGGTAGCATCAAGATGTGAGAGCCCCGGAAGGTGACCTCAAACTAAGGGTTGAAGATTTAGGGGTATGAGTGGGCCTGGTATTCCCACAAGGCCTTTTGATGCTGCGAACCCTGCCCAGTTCTCTAGAAGTTGGACACAAAATGGGGACGGGATTGGCAGAGCCTTGATCAGTTTAGAGGGGATCCAGGCAGCTGCATGAAGGTAGCCTTCCATCCCCCCGTGTTCCGCCTCTACCCACAATTTCAAAGATTTATGTTTTAGTATGTCTATTATACAATTGGCAATGCTGGCCCTATAGTATAGGGTGAGGTCTCCTTTCTCTTTTTTCGTTGTTAAGAGTGTGAAGCGCATGCCGAGTTTGTACCCTCTCCACACAAATGCTGTTATTAAGGTTCTCAATTTCTTTAGGTATGGTCTTGGAAGTTTAATCGATACGGTCTGGCATAGGTAAAGGAATTTTGGGAGTATGTCCATCTTGATCACGTTAACCCTTCCACTCCATGATAGGAATAGGGGCCCCCATCTACTCAGGTCTTTCTCTATTCCTTCCACGAATGGAAGGTAGTTGAGTCTAAATGCGTGTGAGACATCTCCCGGAAGTTGAATACCCAAGTACTTTATGTTGGTTTTGCGCCAATGAAAGGGGAGTGATTTTTCTAGATGGGACACCTCCATCTGTGGAAGTGTGATGTTCAGAACCTCAGATTTTTGGCTGTTGACTTTGTAATTATTGACCTTATTAAATCTTTTAAATTCTTCGAGCAGGACCGGCATGCCAACACGCAGGTTGGACATGTATAAGAGCAGGTCGTCCGCGGAGAGGGCCATTTTATGTTCTTGATTCCCAATTTGGATTCCTCTGATGGACCCATTATTGCGGATGGAGTTGGCCAATGACTCCATGGTCAGGACATACAAGAATGGCGAGAGCGGGCAGCCTTGTCTGGTACCATTCCCAATTCGGAAGGCCTCTGACAACGCTCCATTGATCCTGACTCTAGCTGTGGGGCTATGGTATAATGCCATTATTCATTGTTTCATTTGCTCCCCCAGTCCCATGCTGTCTAATGTGGCAGAGAGGAAGGGCCAACTTACTCGGTCGAAGGCCTTTTCGGCATCGATTGCCAGTAGGCATAGGGGGATTCCATGACGCTTGGCCCTATCAATCAGAGACAACATTTTTATGCTGTTGTCCCTTGCCTCTCTGCCTGGGGCAAAGCCTACCTGCTCTCTGCGGATGAGTCGCGTTATAAAATTTTGAAATCTGCTGCCTATAAGTTTGGCAAACAATTTGATGTCCAGGTTAATTAATGAAATAGGTCTGAAGTTACTGCAGATTGATGGGTCTTTGCCCGGCTTAGGGATGACCATTATGTGTGTTTGTAGTGCCTGTGGGGGAAAAGACTGTCTCTTGCTAATCGCGTTGAATGCTTCTAATGCCAGGGAGGACAGATCTTTCTGGAATACTTTGTAGAATTTGGCGTTGAATCCGTCTGGCCCTGGACTCTTGCCTACTTTCAGATTTTGGATTATCTCTGATTCCTGGGTGGTAAAATCCAACTCCAGGTCCTCTCTCTCTATATTTGAAATTTTTCCTGGGGCATTAGCCGCAAGGTAGGTCTCTACCTCTGGGCTTCTGATTGTCTCCGTTCCAGGGGATTCAGGTTTAATATTATATAGTTTGCAGTAGAAGGTCCTGAATTCTTCTAGAATATCTTCTGTCTTATGGACCAATTGTCCTCGGCATGACTGTAATTTAGGGGCATAAGTTAATGGCATTTTAGAATGTAGGGTTCTGGCTAGCCATCTACTGCACTTATCACCGTATTCAAATGATCCTCTTCTTAATTTGTCTCTATATGTTAGGGATCTCTGGTCTAGGATGGTCAGAATTTGCTGTCTAATGGAGGAAATTTGGGCCCTAAGTATATCTGTTCGTTGGTGTTTGTTATTTGTCTCTTTGGTGTCATTCTGTCAGGAGGGTGGTTAAGGTGGCAGATCTTTCCATTTTGAGGCGTGTGCCGTGGGAGATCAGAATTCCCCTCAGAACACATTTTAGGGCTTCCCATTTCACAGGGGGTGGGGTAGTGTCGTTACGGTGTACGTATACAAAGTCCTGGATTTTTCTCTTGATGTCTGCGATACAGACAGTGTCTCTGAGGAGGTTATCATTGAACCACCTGGTGTGGTTCTTCCGGGCTATTGTTCCAGGGGCCAGCCCTCCAAACACGGGGGAGTGATCTGACGACAAGAAGTTCCCATGTGAGCAGCTAGGAGAGCAATCCAGTAGACCTTGGGAGACCATAATAATATCTATTCTGCTGTAGGAATTATGTGCTGCCGAATGAAAGGAGTAGTCCCTGACACCTGAGTAGAGTATTTGCCACAAATCTACCAGATGTAGTAAGTCTAGTGTTTTACTGAGGGCCCGTATTGCTGCTCGGGAGACAGAGGATTTACCGGAGGACGTGTCGAGAGCGGGGTCCAGTACCAGATTAAAGTCTCCTCCCAGAATGATCTTCGAGCCGTCTGCAAACTCGGATAATTTTCTGAGGATTCTGGAGGCATGTGGTACCTGGTTCTGATTGGGGAGATAAATATTGGCAATTTTTAGAACTGTACCCATCACTTCTAGTTTAAGAAAAAGGAATCTGCCCTCAGGATCTACATAGGAGGAAACCACCTGGTGTTGTAGGGTTCTGTGAAGTGCTATTGATACTCCACCTGCTTTCCTTGTCAGATCGGGCCCATGAAACCAGTGTGGGTAGTTTTGTGATTTGCATGTTGGGACTCCTTTCAGTTTAAACTGCGTTTCCTGAAGCAGGGCCACCATGACCCTCTTTTTATGAAGGTGATAGAGGATTTGCTTTCTTTTTTGGGGGACGCTTAAACCTTTAACGTTAAACGTGCAGAAAGTCAAAGCCGCCATGGTGACCGTTGTTCCAAGACCTGCGACCCAGATTTAATCTCCAAACCCTCTGAGTACGACTGGAGTGGGTGAAGGGAGACACAAGAGGACGGGAAGGGAAGGGTAGGTATGACCTGACTAGGGGTTGAAGTAGACATAACCAGGTAACAAAACACACACGACCTAGAGCCCCTAATTCAAACCACAAATTGCCTAATCTAGGCGGTTAACAGCTATCAACTAGGCTGTCTATCCTAACTGGGTAAGTGGTAACCTATGGAAAACCCCCTCCCCGCCCCCCCTGCCTGCTCTGAAGTTAAATATGAAGTTTTCCTAAAGATTGCAGCTACCCGCCGCACAAAGACCCATTTCATTACGCTAGGCTAGCTATGTAAGGAAGGAAAAGAAACACTTCTCTCTAGCAAGGCCACAGTCCTGGGTCAGTCTAATGTTGGGCTTCTGGATTCTTCTCTTACTCTTCGGCATGAGGCTTTACGTTGTTTGCTTGACTGTCTTTCCACTGTCTGCCAGGGTTGTCTTGGGGGCGGAATAGGTAGGGTGCATGAGATTGGCCAGTCCAGTAGCACCACAGAGGGAAGTTCTAATGCGCTGAGGAATCCTGGGAGGTCTCCCAATACTATAAAGCTTGCTTGTCTTCCATTTTTCCTGGCAATAAGTTGGAATGGAAAGCTCCATCGGTAGGGAATGTCTCTATCCTGGAGTAGTAGTAGTAAGGGCTTCAGTGCTTTGCGCAATTGTAAGGTGTTGGAGTCTGCCTCTTCTGGTTATCTGTTGTTAATTGCTGCCGCTGCCTCCTGCATACCCTCTGCTATATTGTGACTGTTTCTGTAGGGGGGGCACTGCACAATGGTGGCTGCATCAGGCAGGGGGCTCTCAGGCTCTCTTCCTCTGCCCTCGGTATGTATTGTTCGGAAGAGAGGGGTCCGACGCTGTGCTCCCCCGAGCCGGCAGGCTCAGCCTCTTGTCCCAGCTCTCCTGTTACTCTCTCCCCCTCCCTTCTGGTGAGGCTGCTGCCGCTGGTTTCCGGAGAGATCTCCTGTGCCCAGGCATACTTGCCAATTGCAGGGCTTGCCGAGCGGGCGCGGGACCGCCGTCCAGTATCTGCGGAGGGCTTCTCCTCTATGCTGCATTCCGGCGCCATCTTGGAGGCCTCCTCATGTGTGACTCGGGCCGCTAATTTGTGGAGGATCACCAACATATAGCCTGTCGGAGTCTTTTAGGTCCCTCCTGGAGTGTACCTCTTCCTTCCCTTCACCATCTGGTACGTTTTTAGGGGTCTTTGGTGGGTCTGGGTGCCGTTTTCAGCTGGCTAGGGCAGGGAGCTCAGCAGGCATGCGACCTAGCTCTCCATTGGCAAGCCATGCCCCTGCTATCTCTAACTTTAAAGGTAACGTCTCCAAATCTACAATTCTCAACATCTCCATTCCTAAGACTCTCTGTGTCTCCTTGAGATCCAGTTCACCCTTTGCATGGTCGAACACTTCACTTGATTACCTGGGCATCAAATTAACTAAAAGGGCGGAAGACCCCTACACCCACAATTTTCAGCCCCTAATTACCCAAGTCAAGTCTTTACTGCATACATATGATTTGCCATTCTTAACTTGGTTCGGTACGAATAATATTTTAAAGTCCTACGTACTACCTGGTATTCTATATAAGATGCATATGCTCCCAATCCACCTGCTGCTATCTTTCTTTAAAACTTTACGCACAACTTTCCTGGGCTTTGTCTGGAGACAGAGGAGACCCCGACTAGCCTACAGTCTAATGATTAGGAGGCGGGCAGAGGGGGGAATTGATTTGCCTTGTGTCCAGCACTTCTATCAAGCTATCAAGCTTAATTATTAGATAGATCTCACCCATCCTTCCAGGGACCTGTAGTTGCAAGATCTGGTGGCCGGTACATATTGTAACTCTTTGATGGAGGACCTTTGGCTTCCAGCGAAGAGCATTTACAGAGCGAGGAGATTTAATCCTCTACTTAGGGGCCATGCAAGACCTGGAACGAGTTCATAGAGTCTTTAACTCCAAGCCCTTCCCTGATGATGCTGATCCGAGCTTTATACAAATTTTTGGAGGCTCCTTCCAATCCAGGAGTGATTAGTGTTTGGAAGCAATTCCGTGAGGGAGTGGTGGGGGATCTACAAGTGAATGCTCATAAAACCCCAGGGGAGATTCTGCAGACTCTGCTTCCCCAACAGTCCCTCCTCTTCTTGCAGAAAGCGTATGCCACTAACGGGTTCGGAGAGTTCATTACAAAATACAAATCCACTAGACCTAGGACCTATTTTGAGAGGTCCCTTGGCACGAGCAGCCCCACCATGAGAAAAATCTTGACTATACACAGATGCTTCATTGCTTGGAAACGTGATATGAGTTTTAGCAGCTATTTTAGACCGAAAGAGACCCCGACAGATATATTTGTATCTATTTTTTGCTTGTTGAAGATTGTAATACTCTGATTTCTTTAAAATAATTGTTAATAAAAATCTGATTTAAAAAAAAAAAAGGGGGGGGGTTTAGTGGAGGATGTCAAGAATAGTTCTGATGAACAGGTGCTGCACAGTCAAGCAAACTGTAGCTAAATACAAAGCTAGTACTCCAACTAATGTCTCTGACAAGAGAAACTGAAAGTAGAGACTCCAGGGGGCAAAAGAGCACAAAAACTATAAAAGTGAGCAGTGGAGAAAGATCTCCTGGTCAGATGAATCCAGATTTCTGTTGCACCATGTTGACGGAAGGGAAAAAATTTGGCACAAGCAGCATGAATCGATGACCCCTTCCTGTCAGCTGGTCAGAACATGTCAGCACCTCCATGTCATGTACAGCAACTACAAGAATCTTCCAGGAGGTCCAACGCACTACTAGATGGGGGGTCTCTATAAAGTGACCATTCAGTATATTAGCTATACTAGAGAGCAGCTACAAAGAGCTTCTCGATTGCTGGAAGACCCCGTATGTGCATTACACTGACAGCACCTTGATTTCAATTGAAATTGAGTAATGGTACATTTCCCCTGTGGTGACGTTGTGGGGGAAATCAAATTCTTGCTGCTCAGTTGTTATGTATGTTAGTTTATCATTGATGGTAGTGGGTCTTCCTGTGATCAGCTTATCTAAAGGGGATCCATCTAGCAAAAAGGGATTGCCTCATTTAACTCTTTGGGGCTGCATGCTGATATGTGAGATACTTTACCTGCAGCCCTTTGTAAAACCATACACAATACATAATTATACAGCTGTGACTTGTGTCAAATGGACAAACCAGCTCTGCTACATCTGTCATCTCCAAATACTGTGCCTTATAAGGGGCAAATCTGTGTATTATGGCCACCTACTAGTATCTCCTCCCTGGAATACATGTCCATAGTAAAGTAGGAAAAACAAGGGCACAGTTGGATTTTCATGTCATTTGCCACTTGAGCGGATGACAGTGCTGGATAGCAGGAGCAGGTGAGTATAAAAAATACCTCACCCGACTCCCTGTCACCTCCCATAACATCACCTTAACTTAGTCATGGGGCCGTCGGGACGTGACAGATTCCCTTTAAAGTGAAGTGGTAAACTTCACTTCTCTTTATTAGATCCAGCAATCGATGCATTTCAAAACATATAGACATAGCCCAATAGTTGCGATTAGCAGGCAGTCTCCTGCTGCATTGTAATCTCCTGCTTTTAAGTTCTTTGATGCACATTTGCTTCACAAAGCTGATCCATTAAAGGAAGATCAGCTGACCACTTCGCTCAGTCTAAACTTATTTAGGAAGAAGTCCATTGACTAGCCTCCCTTTAAAGGGTTTGTCCCAGATTTTAAAAAACAACATAATTGCTTCCTTATAAAAACACTGCCACATCCATCATTGGTTGTGCAGGTATTATAGCTGAGCTGTGTGGAGCTGTTGATAGCTGTGGCAACATGTGTTTATCCAAATTCCTTGTTCTAGGTTTTTGTGCCTAGTTTTAGTCTATTTTGTCCAATCAGTGTGTCTTGTTCCTTGGTTGTCTAGTCTAGTCTTTGTTTCTTAGTCTGTAGTTTGTCTTTTCATTCCTTATTTGAATCTGCCTAGTCTTGGTTTATATTTCAGCATTGTTCAGTAGTGCCTTTCTTGCATCCTGGTGTCCTGTTGTTCTTAGGGATAGTGTTTTAGACAGGAACACAATAAGTAACAACAGGGGACTACTTAGGGACAGTGGTGTCTGGTGTTAATGTCAGGGAAAGATTACAGAAAGACATAAGGAGAGCCAGTGTTAGTCATGGGATTTCTCTGGTTGCTATTTCTGTTCTATATCATTTATTTCAGTCTTCACTCCCAGTTTTATCAAATTCTTTATTGTCATCCTGATCATCTGGTTATCATCATGTTCTGCCCTTGGCATTTACTGGTAAGTCCCTAGTTTCATTTGGGTTTTACTGTATTAATACATACTTCATTTCTATATTTCTTGCAACAGTATGGTTGTTAACACTATTCAGCGCTACTGTAAGTCCTGGAGATATCTGAGTATTGGGAGACACTATTCCTCCTGCAAAACTCCCACAATGTCCTCCCGCAAAACCTCTGCCATTGATAAGTGAAGGGGTGCACCCAAACCTTTACATTTCTTATTAGTATAATTATTCTTTTTAAATCTCCATATTGCCACTATTCTCTTAGCCATTCATTCATGCACCTTCCAATAAAAGTTGCTTATGAATTATAGGATGGGTGACAAAAGGTTAAAGGGGTTTTCCAGGCAGCGCCCACTGTCAATGTTGGGATTCGCCAGGGTCGGAAAGGAAGCTGTTGCTCTGATCCCTGTGTAGTGGCCAGCGCTTGTAATTGCAGGTGCAGCTCTCATTGAAATCAGTGGGACCCCAGTCTGCAATTACAAGCGCTGGACACTATATAGGAGTTGGAGCAGCAGCTTCCGCTCTGACCCCAATGTATCCCGCCACTGACATTGGCTGCTGACTGGAAGACCCCTTTAACGTTTTGTTTTCTTTGATCCAATTCTCTGCATAAAAGCAACAGCACTGGCTATTGCTTTCTTACAATGGCTTTTACTACTGAGCTACAAAATCCATGTTTTTGCTACAGTAAAAAGATAAGTAAATAAATAATGATACAAATGAATAAAAAGCTAAAAACAAAGTAGAGAATACCAAAGCTAAAACGAGATTAAATATAATAAAATACTGGATGGCATTTTAGTTTAAATGAATGGAAATGCGGCTAATCATGAAATATAAGAACTTCTGCCCAAATATGATTAAGATGAATGGAGTACATTATTCAGATCCTTCCGGAAAAGGCTAAAATAGTCATTTTTGTCCAAGATCAAAGCCATCGACCAACCGCCCTTGTTCCTTTTAACCTTTATTTCTTACAGCAAATATTTAGTTTTGTCCTTAGTCCGCTGTGCTAATATAATTACAACCCAGAACCATTATGAAATTAATTATTTTGCAATTTCTTGTGTTATTTTAATGTTGTGCAGTAGTTGCCGGCAACCAGAATGCAGATAAAAGAGAGACAAAGTGTTTTAATTAAGTTTAAGGTCCTCTGACCCTCTTTTCTTCACCACAGAGTTTACTTTAAAAGGAAGCAAATGTCACAGGAGAATCAGCTGGGAGCTGGAATTTATGATCAGGATGCAAGTGACAAGCAGCAGTTCCCAGTCTTGGCCCATAGAGGGTGCTCTCGCTTATGATTTTGAATACAGTGCCATTGAACAAAGGCTGAATTGCAAGTCTATTCTGTCCTTTCTCACTGCAATCCTCATTACAACCCAGTTCCTTTTCCCCTTCCCATCTCCACATTTTCACTCCCAGCCTCTCCACATCTCCAGATCAATGGATGCATACATCTGACTCTAAGCACACATACACTGCTGGTGGACTAGTAACAAGTGAGAGCTTTTAACCTGCTTTTTGCAAGCAAAGAGTAAGGGATCCATCAGCTTGTACTGGGGTTTTTTTCTATTCTTTTTCTCCTTTTTTAAGACAAATTTATAGCATTACTATATTTTTTGCTTTTTTTTTGTATTGCAGTCTTATTTTTTTCTGCAATGTGGAAATGGAAGTAACAACCAAGATTTCACGCACCAGGATTTAATTCTTCGTCTTCTTCAGGATTTTGGGATCTCTTCTTCTATTTTTTTGGATGGATTTCACTTGGACCTTGCAATTTTGCTTTTGACTTAGTTTCTTGGATTTAATCTCTTGTAGTGCACTGGACTGAAATTAAGTTGGTGTGCCACAAAATATAATATCCTACCTAACACCCCCCCTTCCTCACCCCCCCTTCCAAAAATAACTGAGCTGTCCATGTGTGCAGGGCTCACTGTGCAGCTTTCCAGAGGTGTTTGCTGAAATATGGAGAATTGTCTTGGATTGTTTTCACTACCAAAGCTGCTGTATGTCATCTTCGCCTATACATTGCATAGCTCCCATCTATCACTAGCTGGTAAGTGCTACTGTCTATGAACCCTATTGCAGTTTCTGTCCTATATGAACGCTTCGTGTCTCCAAGGAGCTATTGAAATTCATTTTCTGCACTACTTTTCTTATAAGATCTTGCTATAGGCATTGCATTTACTTGATTTTGCATTTGCTGCAGTGTTTGATTTAAAGCAAGGGGTGAATCACATACATATTAAGAAGCTACAGACAGGAGGGAGGTATAGCTCATACACGTGAAGGTTGGAATGAATGATTTATCCCCCCCCCCCCCACCCCCCATCCTTCTCTTGGATGGTTTAAAGGACACTAAATAAATATGGTTTGGTTGCAATGAATGTATCTTGCTTGCCCCTACATTGACATGAGAGAGGTGGGGAAGGGTAATTGCTATTCCATATTCATATAGTAAAGATCAAGTGTCAAGGTTGCATATTCTAAGACTGGAGTGGGGGGGGGGGGCTATGGTAAGATGTAATGTATAGTAAAGTACTTTGAATATATGTAGTGTTAAGTTCTACGTGTAGTTGGCTGGGATGTAAAGGGGCTGTACCAAGATTACAAGTTATCCCCTATTCACTGGCCCAAGAATGGGGGTCCTAGGTCCCCCGTCCTCCTCACTGCAGGGTTACTGCACCTCCCACAGTGAGGAGGAGACTGAATGGAGCTCTAGCTGCACAAGTGCTCTAGCGCTCCATTCACTTTCAATGGGACTGCGAAGAGACCTGATTGGCACCCGCTCGGGTATTTCCGTCAGCCCCACTGAAATGAATATTGTGCCGTCCGCGTATGTTCAGCCAGCGCTGCATTCATAGTGACATCACAACGGGGGGAGAAGTGACCCCTGCATTGATAGTAGAGTGGGACATTCTCAAGATTGGCAGGGGTCTCAGTGGTGAGACCCTTACCAATCAGCAAGTTATCCCCGGCAAATTGTGGTTCAACTTTTGAACCTGGCATCAGCATTGAGCCCCATAAACTATAGTATGGGGTTCACAAGTGAAGGAACAGTGAGCATGGGCAGCTGTGTTTCATACTCATCGGCCACCCCGTTCCAGCGTTGTGTCCCTGCGAAGTTGGCATGTGCCCACAAAGTGACTTTTCTCCTCCCACTGTGCGCCCTCTCCTATACATCTCTGTGGCAGATTGTGTGCATGGAGCCATTATACTGTGCACACACCAGCTTCGCAGGGACACAGCGCTGGAACGGGGCCGCTTGTGAGTATAAAACACAGCTGCCCCCTCACGTTTCAGCGCCATAATACAGTTTATGGGGCTCAGACGTGATGACAGGTTCCCTTTAATGCTTTGCAGGTATACATTGCATCCCGAATGCCATGGGCTTGCTGTAATACTACCTGATATAGTAGTAGTGCTGTTTGCAGAAGGCTTGTAGTACCAGGCTCTGCAATCCTCCACGTCAGTACATATAAAAAGGCTGCTGCCAAGAACCAAGGCTGTCATTAATGTAGCAGCTACATGATAGGGGTTATAGCCAGTCAATGCCTCCTGCTCTAAGGGGCACAGGGATAAATCACTATAGTGCATGATAGGAGTAGAAAACCTCCTTTATAGATACAATGGGGCTATTGTAAGAAATCTTTACATTTAAGGTGCTATATAATAAGGGGTGCTATTCCGTGTTGGGACTTCTAGTGCCTAACAACCACAGGTATCCTATGTGGACACCACACTGTGGTGCTGAATGGACAGCTCCAAAACACATTATTGCTTCTCCTGCTAGGACTATCATCACCATGCAAGTCCCCTATGAAAGGGGGTTGACGTGATCTACTAGATCCCAAAGAGGGGTACGTCTTAAATACAAAGTTAAGGAACCCTTACTATGATGTTGGTCAGTTTGGGGGAAAGAATGTAATATGCAATAAGACATTAATATCGCCAACTGAAGCATAAAGAATGGATAGTAGTGAATGGAGAGAAGAAGGAGGTGCCGAGAAGAGACATGACCACAGGGGCTACAATTAGGAATGACTTCACAGTCAGCTGTGTATATGATCTAATGGTCCTATGGATTGTGGGGTCCTATAGCTGATGGTCCTATATGGTTATAAGGTATGGTGTAATATATAGGTATGTAAGCCATTTAATTCAGAAACTTCAGCAGTGCTACTTGATTTTAGTCCACTCGTTAACTATGAAGTGTGACAAGCGAGGTTTTTTTATAGGATTGGCTGATGGATCTTGTTAGGTCTGCTGGTGCATGTTGGTGGATAAATCAAGGCTGACACGTCTCAGCATCTGCTCTGCCCTGTTATTGATGCCCACTGTGTACGGCATTGTGTGCACACTGCTCATGTCATATTATTTATGGGTAGGTTTGGCTTGCAGATGGGTAACAATGGGATCAATACGTGTTGTCTCCAGTACGTCGCTCTCAAGTACCCCAATCTTCACTGTAAGCTGCAGGTTGATGCAACGAGCTAATAGTGATGTAGGAATCTCCGGGTTATAGGAATCAGAGGTCCCCCGGCTGGGCAGTAGAACATGTGCAGATGATTTATGGGGAAATCAGTTGCATTTTTATAGGGCTACTGAGGGCTGTGTTCCTTCTAAGGCTATGGACAGGGCTATGCTCATAATGTATGGGGTGGTAATGTCAGGTGAGTCATGTACCATGGTAGTATGAGCAGCAGTTGTTATGGGGTCAGAGATCCAAGGGGTCCTATCTCTGCTTAGTTATCACTGTGGGGAATGGAAGGAGAGAGAATGGAACAGTCAGTGGGAAACGGAATATGTAGCATAAGCAGATGGGAAGAGAAAAAGGACCAAGGCAGAAGCAGCAAGTAAACTTTCAAGTCTTGTACGCACTTGTTGCTGATGGTGGGTTGGTGGTAGAGGTGGAGCATTTAGAGTGTGTTGCAAAAGTTTTCACTCCCCACGTTGGTATGTTGGAGCTGTTTTGCCTGTAAGATAAGTATAAAACCTCGGTGTCTACAGATGTAGCATGTGCCAAACTAACGTTTGACATGCTACATCTGTTTATTTAAAGAGATTGTACCACATGGGAAACTGCACAACTTGCTGATCGGGTGAGGTCTCTATGTGTCTCTGTGGAGGTCGCTTCTCCCCACGCAGTAACGTCACTGTAAACAGAGCGCTGGCCAAGCATGCATGGTCTGCAGTCCACTCATTCCAATGAGGTTGACTGAAATATCCCAGTGGGTGCAGCTCAGCTATCTCACAGTCCCATTCAGTCTCTTCCTCACTGCGGCGGTGCACTAACCCCACAGCAAGGAGGACGGAGGACACGGAAACCCCATTTTTTATATTAGTGGGGCTCTCAGTGGTGAGACCCCCATGATAACTAACTTATTCCCTATTCTGTGGATTGGGTATAATTTGTAACTGCGTCACAACCTCTTTATGTGGTAAACAATAGTTTGGTGCATTACCAAATTTCCCATTGACTTATACTTAATGTTGGGCTATGAAGATTTAATAGGCGTACCACGTTCATGATGTAGTGTGCCACAAAATTCTACTTTAAAAGTGTCAGATCTGTAGGTGTGTGAAGCTATCCAATGACCTGCATCCGTAAAAAGTGGCTTCACAGCAAAGCATTGACTATCATGGTGTAAATATTTATGCACATTGAAGGTCTCAGTTCTTTTTGTCTTAATTAGTGTAAAAAAAAAAAAATTTCATCCTCAAAATTGTCATCATGTTGTGTAATTCAGATGCTACGGCCTCTCCTCCAATCCATGTTAATTACAAGTTGTAATGCAACAAAACTTAAATAAAATGGGTGTGAATACTTTCGCAAGGCAAGGTATCCTACCAAATATGTTAACCTGTGCGTCTGTCTATAAAAAGAGTCTTTTTTTACTTAAAAAAAATAACAATATTGCCCCTTTTTGTCTGCTAAATGATATATAAGGAACTTCACTCATTCAAATCAAGCCTTTCATTTGCTGGTAGGTGATCATTGGTGAAGGATATCTTGGAGGGCCATGAATGAACTGGTCCATGACTACTCAATTTAGCAGCAGCAATCAGAAGCCAAGAGGCCCATATACTGTTCTTGCATTCAGGCTTGTTCTTGGTGTCTACTGCTGTTTGTTGGAGCCCATTGAGAGATTGGCAGAGCCCAGGTGCATGATGGTATGGGTGTTGCTTGCTTATTGGGTACTGACTAATGAATGGGTTGAATGCTATGGAAGATTATTATTGTGGATGGTTCTGTCATCTATCAACTAAATAAAATGCATTGCTTGGCGCTTCGGTAAAACATAATAGATGATATCAGTTTGGAGGGGGGGTCTTTATATTAATCATACATTAATTGATATTGTAATGTGTCCGTCTGGTCTCATTAGGGGGTGAAATGCTGAAAAAGGAAGTTTCCACACCCCACCATAGGTAACAGATGGCGTTCACCAGGGGGTCCACACAGTTTTTGTCTTTGATGACCTGAATAGCCCAGGGGCGCCTTTGGAGAAGCACAATTGGCAATCAAATGATGAAAACAAAATTAAGGTCTGCAATAAAATATCACATTACAGCGTGAATTACTGTAGCAATTTTGAGTGTATAAATAATAAATGTGTCCCTATTTAATACATATACTACAGCCTAACGTAAAGTGTTTTGAAAAAGATCTGTTTTTTTTTTGTTTCAGAACAGCGCCACTGTAGGCAACAGGCCATGTGTGGTATAGCTGCTCATCTTCATTCAAAGGAATAAGACCAATATGTAGTATTAGACACAGACCATTAATTCTGTAGATGTAACCAATCACAATTAAAGGAGTTTTTCCCACAGGATAGTGGACAAATGTCTGACCACTGGGACCCGCACCGATCCCAAGATTTACATACCCAGAATGCCTCATGTGTATAGAGTGATGGATCTACAAAAGATTGGTGCAGCACGAACCCACTAAATTTTCTTCCTCTTCTTCTTTATTCTTCTTTCTTTCCTCTTCCTCTTTCTCTTCTTCCAATTCTTTATCTTACTCTTTCTCTCCTTCCTCTTCATTATGTTTCTCTTCTGCTCCTTCCTCTTTCTCCTCTTCTTCCTCCTCTTCCTTTTATTCCTCTTCCCCTTCTTCTTCCTTATCCCCTTCATCTTTCTTCTGTAAAGGTCCATTTACACACACAGATATCTTTCAAAAGATTGAAAGATCAGTGATCCTTTTGCATAAAGTACTAATAGGCACTAATTATTATTAGTACTTTATTAGCTTCATTTGCATGCAGATAAGCTTCTGGGAGCTGTTGCATAACTCAGCAGGAGGTCTGAGTTCTGTAATTAGCTCCATTATTCAGCCACAGGCTCCCTGTGGAGAATTCAGCACCATGGACATCAGACACAATGTACAGTCCTGCTAATCAGCTGTTCTGTGGGGCTGAGAACTGAGAATAGCTGTAACAATGTTTCCAGCTGCAATCAGCTCTCCGAGGGCAGAATGCAGCGTGCGGTCCTGCTTATCTGCTGTTCTGCTGAACGCTGTTTTTCAAGCAGAACTGAAAACTGCCATTCGGCCGAACAGTGAAAGATGGGCACATTTAGGTACAACGATTTGCACTCAAAATATGGTTTTGGAGCGAATTTTGAGCGATAATCGTTGTGTCTAAATGGGCCTTTATACAGGGGGTTTTTTTTGGCTATTAAACAGCGCTGTTCAACAGTTTTACAGGTATTGTGACGTTTTGGCTTGGTTCAAACTAAATTGAACCAAAATGTTTGCCTAAATTCAGCAAACCAGCTGAACTGAACTTTTCAAAATGTCATATTATGTCCTCATGTCCGCAGGGCCGGCTGTGTAGCTTTGCAGTTGCTGTCCTGCTGATTCTCACTATGCCTTTCTTTTCTTCATGCTCATCCCTGTTCTCATACTGGGTATTATTAGATTTGGCTCCAGATGCTGTGAATGTGTCAAGTGGGAGGTAACCACCATTCACTGCCAATGGGTGATATCAGACTTGATTGACAGTAAATGATGAGGCCCGCCCACTTAGCACATTCATAGCACCAGGAGCCAGTTCTAAAAGGGGTAAGTATAAAAAATGTAAGACATTGTTGGAGTTAAGCAGTCTGTACTGCTGATATGAGGACATGACAGGTCCTCTTTAACACATTAAGTGTCAAGTTAATATTTGCTATTTCTGTTCCACCCTTATGGTTGATGGCCTTTTGCACTATCATGACCCCGTATACAGTAAGTATTGCTCCAATACATATAGATACATGTCTCTACCACATCCTATAAGAACAGTTGCATATTTCCTAATATACTGTATCTTATTGATTGCAGGCACCATTTGGCAGCTAGGTTGGGGGGATGGGGGACTTTGTCGTGTGCTTCCATACAGCTTTTCTATACTAATGGCTTTAGGCTAGAACATAGCAGAAGCTCTCTATGAATTAATTCCATATATATCATCCATAGAATTGTCTGTATTGATATACTACATTTTAACGCCCCCATACAAGCTGCTATAAGCACTAATACTACATATAACTGTTGACAGACCCATACATAGACCAACTAATATAAATCAGCCTTATGGAATTAGAGCACTGCATATGCTCAGATTTAGACTCATGTACTAAACCACAGAGGATCCCTGTATAAAAATATGTTTGACGTGTCAAATGTGGCTGATATTTATACTTATATATAATTACTTCAGTAGCTTTAAATGGTTTTCCCACTTTGGACAATCCCTACTTGTTAGAAGGGTCTCTTGGTTATAAAGTGATCAGCTTCAATCTGTGGTGAAATCTGGCAGTGTTCAATTTTCCTACAGCACTCCCACAGGGCAGATGAGGCATTACACAGTTCCTATTCATATCAATGGGTTGTCTGTGTAATGCGGGGCAGGACATGTCTTTCAGAGACAGATGTTTTTTATAACCACAATGTTATATGAGGATCCTGAACAGAGGACCCCTTTAACTAACTCAGAATTCCCTAATAATATGTATATAAATGGGTTTCACACAATGGACAACACCATAACGCATACCTAAGTTTTCAACAAGCTATCTAAAATACACTAGGTTCTCCTTATCCACTCATTTGTTTTATATCTGTAAGTTCACGTGGTCTTCCCAATTTTTTTGTTGTTTTGCTGTTTGCAGTCTACTTTCAGGGAGAAGGGGTTTGGCAAGCCCAGCATTCTGAGAGTAGTTCACTGTCCTGCACTTCTTTGTCCTAACTTCTCATGCTGCATTGCACCATCTCTGGTCCAATCAGCAGGGAGGCAATATTTAATGCCCGCCCCTCTGCTTTCCCAGGATTTTTCAGGAATTCAGAGACATTTTGGCCAAATGGTTAGTAAACCCAAAGACTGTACAGATTATCACAGTGTCTGCAGGTCTGTCAGGCTGCAGACTCTGAGTGCAAGGGAGCCGCCTGCAAAGATATCACCTCACCCTGCTGCTAAGGAAACATCCTTATGTCCTTGTTACTACAGAAGCTCTGGACAGATAGCGGATTGCAGAGAAGTTGGAAGGGAAACCCTTAGTGGCAGCCACTTCAAATGTGAGGTAAACCCACGAAATTGTTAATGCAAGTATAATACAGAAGTGATGACACTAACACTGATTCATCCAGTAGTTATATTTTTTCTGCTGTCCCCTTATTCACCTGCAATTACTCCAGTTAGTGTCTAAGCCTAAAATTAGTCTACTGTTAAAGGGGTGGTCTCAATGGCTTATTACAGAGAGAGCTGTATAACAGTGTTAAAGTATGGAGGAGGAAATCAGGAGGACAGAGAGCTGAGAAAGCTACTATTTAAAAGGGCTGTAATTCATTCTGGGTGAATTTTCTGCTCTTATCAGTAGTGAGGGGGAAATGAGACCAGCAAATACTCAGAGAGAGGTTGAGATAGACAGATAGCTGTGTAGTACTAAAAGGGCGTGGTTATGCTACACAGCCGATGAAAGAGAAAAGGAGAGGGGGGCTGAGCTTGTGTACATTCATGAAAATGACCAGCTAAGCAGTGTCGGGAATGCTGCTCAGCCAGAAACCAGAATGTAGGAGAGCCTGCAATCCTAGTATAAGGCTTTCTAAATTCATGAAAAGAAAAACTCAAATAATTGCATCATCTCTTTCTGCAGGGACTTAGTAAGATATGTTTGTATTGATTTTTCATACACAAAGGTTTCCATAGCCTTTAAAGGGGTTGCCCGGTTACTGGACTCCCTGGGGTAAAATAATAAACAGAGAGATACTTATCTCTCCATGGTCGCCAGAATCCAGCACTGCAGACTGCTCCGGTCCTGTGGTTTGTTGTGACAGATGACATCCCAGAAGATCACATGACCACTGTAGCCAATCAGAGGCTGCAGCATCATGTTCTTGAACTCCTGGCCTTATGGCGCTCAGGATATGAGTGGTAATGCCAGGAGAATGGGTGGTGATGCTGGATTCCAACATCTGCTGAAGAGTAACTTATTGTACCCCATGGGGTCCTATTGAAAAGGGGTTTCCCAGTAACTAGACAACCCCTTTAGGTTCTCAACAATGCACACCATAGCTTCATTAGAAATGCCATAGAGTTTCATCAGGGGACAACACGTGCACATGGAAAATACAGTTTACTGAAGGCAAAAAGTTTTTGCTGTGGTGTTAAATTATTAACCATACGTTTGACATGTAGAAGAAAGTACACCCCCACCAGGTCCATGACTGTGCCATATTTCAGCCTGGATGACAACACATCATGTGTGTTTAGCATTATCACACATGCCTTGGTGCGTTTGCAGAGGCTTATCACTATTGGACTTGTGCCATCCTGTAATGTGGCCCCTTGTAGTCTCATATAATGCAGCCCATACAGAAGAGACATTTGTTTGGCTGTGCAGCAGTGATAAGAGCGGAGGCCGGCGGACTGACATCGCTAAAATAGGAACATCTGCCGTGTCCCACCTATGTGGATGTATGTTACAGAGGAAATCTTTTCATTACACTAATCTAACCAATGATAAATATGGTCTTTAAAAATCAATTTGGGAATAAAAGGAATATCGCCAGTCTTCGGGATTATTAGTAATGGGGTGAATGTATATTATTTTGGGTTTTTTTGTATGGTTTTTAGAGTAGAATTTGATGTGTTTTCTTCTTTAGAATGCCTTTTCTGCACCAAAATCTGCATGTCTTACCTGCAGGCATTTAGAAAAGTTTGGTTTGGCTAGTTTGCCGAACTTTGGCAAAAATTTGTTAGAACCACACTGGAAGTTCACCAAAAACCCTAAAACCTGTGTATAACACTGTCTAAGTGTTATATACGAACTTGTGTTTCTGCTATGTGATAACAGACCTAGTCCTGATATCTCCATCTCAGTACCCCCGCTGTCTTGGGGTCATATTTGACTCCTATCTTTCTTTCACTCCTTATATTGGATCTCACATCACCTGCACCGCAGAAACATCTCCAGAATCCACCTTTTTTACGGTGGAAAAAGCAAATACTCTTATTATCACACTGATCCGTTCCCATCATGATTACTTTAACTCGCTATTGATCGGTCCTTCCCTCACTAAATTCTCCCCTCTCCGATCTATCCTGAATGCAACAGCCAGCCTCATATTTCTGTCCTACACTGATGCCTCCACCTTGTGCCAGTCACTACACCACTGCCTCCACCCTGTGTCAGTCACTGCACTGATGCCTCCACCCTGTGCCAGTTACTGCACTGATGCCCCCACTCTGTGCCAGTCACAGCACTGATGCCTACACTCTGTGCCAGTCACTGCACTGATGCCTCCACCCTGTGCCAGTCACTGCACTGATGCCTCCACCCTGTGCCAGTCACTGCACTGATGCCTACACCCTGAGCCAGTTTCTGCACCAATACCTCCACTCTGTGCCAGTCACTGCTCTGATGCCTCCTCCCTGTGCCAGTCACTGCACTGATGCCTCCACTCTGTGCCATTTACTGCACTGATGCCTCCACCCTGCGCCAGTTACTGCACTGATGCCTCCACCCTGTGTCTGTCATTGGGCCACTGCCTCCACTCTGTGTCAGTTACTGCACTAATGCCTCTACCCTGTGCTAGTCACTGTACTGATGCCTCCACCCGGAGGCAGTTACTGCACCAATACCTCCACCCTGTGCCAATCACTGCACTGATGCCTCCACCCTGTGCCAGTCACTGCACTAATGCCTTTACCTTGTGGCAGTCACTGCACTGATGCCTCCACCCGGAGCCAGTTACTGCACTGATGCCTCCACCCTGTGCCAGTCACTGCACTGATGCCTCCACCCTGTGCCAGTCACTGCACTGCTGCCTCCACCCTGTGCCAGTCACTGCACTGCTGCCTCCACCCTGTGCCAGTCATTTCGCTGCTGCCTCCACTCTGTGTCAGTCATTGCACTGATGCCTACAATCTGTGTCAGTCACTGCACCAATGCCTCTACCTTGTGCCAGTCACTACACTAATGCCTCTACCTTGTGCCAGTAACTGCACTGATGCCTCCACCCTGTGCCAGTTACTGCACTGATGCCTCCACCCTGTGCCAGTTACTGCACTGATGCTTCCACCCTGTGCCAGTTACTGTACTGATGTCTCCACTTTGTGCCAGTTACTACGCTGATGCCTCCACTCTGTGCCAGTCACTGCACTAATGCTTCCACTCTGTGCTAGTCACTGCACTGACGCCTCCCATCTGTGTCAGTCACTACACTGATGCCTCCACCCTGTGCCAGTTACTGCACCAATACCTCCACCCTGTGCTAGTCACTGCACTGATGCCTCCACCCTGTGTCAGTTATTGCACTGCTTCCTCCACTCTGTTTGTCATTACACTGATGCCTTCATCATGTGCCAGTCAGTACACTGATGCCTCCACCCTGTGCCAGTCACTTGCATTGTTGCCTACACCCTGTGCCAGTCACTACACTGATGCCCCCACCCAGTGCCAGTCACTGCACTGATGCCCCCGCCCTGTGCCAGTCACTACACTGATGCCTCCACTCTGTGCCAGTCACTGCACTGGTGCCTCCACTCTGTGCCAGTCACTGCACTGATGCCTTCACCATTTGCCAGTCACTGCACTGATGCCCCCACTCTATGCCATTCACTACACTGATGCCTCCACCTCTGTGCCATTCACTGCACTGATGTCACCACCCTGTGCCAGTCACAGCATCAATGCATGTCTGTATAGAATTCAATTCATACTCATCACTCTCATCCATACAGCTTTGCACAGTGTTACACTCCCCTGTATTACCTGCCTCACCTCTGTCTACCACCCTATCCATGTTCTCTGTTTTGCTAATGAACTCAGACTGCATTACTCCATAATCCAAACCTCCCACTCCCATTTCCAAGATTTCTCCAGAGCTGCCCCAGTTCTCTGGAATGTGCTACCCCAGACAATCAGGTTATCACCAATAAAGACAATGTGCCGTAAAAAGACACCCCTTTAGAGAGGTCGATCACATCCCCTAATATAACTCTTCTACATTCTACTTCAGAACCTGACTCCTTCATCCCACTTAACCCCCCACACACCCAAATACACCTCATATCTGGACATACACAGATAGCGGCTGGTGAGCGGCTCATACAGCTTTATGTACACTACCCTATTTATATAAAAGATGGCCGGACCATTGTACAGAACAAGCACTGCTACATCTTGTGCCTCCCCCCCCCCCTATTTCCTCATAGAGTGTAAGATCTTGTGTCACCCCTGCTTTGTCATAGAGTGTAAGCTCTTGTGTCCTCCCTATTTAGTCATAGCTTATAAGCTCTTGTTTCTTCCTATTTCCTTATAAACAGTAAGCTCTTGTGTCCCCCTGTTTGCCCATAGACTGTAAGCTCTTGTGTCCCCCCTATTTCCTCATAGACTATAAATAGAGATGAGCGAGCATACTCGTCCGAGCTTGATACTCGTTCGAGTATTAGGGTGTTCGAGATGCTCGTTACTCGTAACGAGTACCACGTGATGTTCGGGTTACTTTCATTTTCTTCCCTGAGAAATTTGCGCGCTTTTCTGGCCAATAGAAAGACAGGGAAGGCATTACAACTTCCCCCTGCAACGTTCAAGCCCTATACCACCCCCCTGCAGTGAGTGGCTGGCGAGATCAGGTGTCACCCGAGTATTAAAATCTGCCCCTCCCGCGGCTCGCCACAGATGCGTTGTGACATAAATCAGGGAAAGTGCTGCTGCTATAGGGAGAGCGTTAGGAGTTATTTTAGGCTTCAAGAACCCCAACAGTCCTTCTTAGGCCATAGAAATCGCAGATCGCACCTATGTGCGATCTGCGATTTCTGTTCTCTTCTCTATATGCGCTCAATGGGGCCGGCGGCAGCAGCGCCGACCCCATTCAGAACATATAGAAGACAAATCATTCTTCTCTGCCACAGCTGTAACAGCTGTGGCAGAGAAGAACGATGTTTGCCCATTGAATTCAATGGAGCCGGCAATACAGCAGGTTCCACTGAAAGCAATGGGCTGCCGGCGATCGCGGGATGAATTGTCGGGAAGGGCTTAAATATATAACCCCTTCCCTGCAATTCATCCAGAAATGTGTTACAATAAAAATATATACCGGCGTATAAGGCGACGGGGCGTATAAGACGACCCCCCAACTGTCACCTTATACGCCGGTAATACAGTGGAGCAAAGAATAAAAATCATTACTCACTTCTCCTGGCGTTCTGCGGTGCTGCTGCAGGCTGTCGCTCCCTCCTGGTCCACGGCAGAGCATTGCTTTCTCTACGAAGGGCTTTAAATCCCCACCTCCAGAAACACACGTGCCTTCAGCCAATCACAGCCAATGACAATGATGTCATTGAATGGCTGTGATTGGCTGAAGGCACGTGTGTTTCTGGAGGCGGGGATTTAAAGCCCTTCATAGAGAAAGCAATGCTCTGCCGTGGACCAGGAGGGAGCGACAGCCTGCAGCAGCACCGCCAGGAGAAGTGAGTAATGATTTTTATTCTTTGCTCCACTGTATTGCCAGCGTATAAGGTGACAGTTGGGGGGTCGTCTTATACGCCCCGTCGCCTTATACGCCGGTATATATTTTTATTGTAACACATTTCTGGATAAATTGCAGGGAAGGGCTTATATATTTAAGCCCTTCCCGACAATTCATCCCGCGATCACCGGCAGCCCATTGCTTTCAGTGGAACCTGCTGTATTGCTGGCTCCATTGAATTCAATGGGCTAGCATCGTTCTTCTCTGCCACAGCTGTTAAAGCTGTGGCAGAGGAGAACGATCTTTATGCTGACAGTGCGGGGGGGGGGGGGGGCACTCTTGCCGCTATTGTGGCTTAATAGTGGGACCTGTGAACTTGAGATGCAGCCCAACATGTAGCCCCTCGCCTGCCCTATCCGTTGCTGTGTTGTTCCCATCACTTTCTTGAATTGCCCAGATTTTCACACAAGGAAACCTTAGCGAGCATCGGCGATATACAAAAATGCTCGAGTCGCCCATTGACTTCAATGGGGTTCGTTACTCGAAACGAACCCTCGAGCATTGCGAAAAGTTCGTTCCGAGTAATGAGCACCCGAGCATTTTGGTGCTCGCTCATCTCTAACTATAAACTCTTATGTCCCCCCTATTTCCTCATAGACTGTAAGCTCTTGTGTCCTCCCTATTTAGTCATAGCTTATAAGCTCTTGTTTCTTCCTATTTCCTTATAAACAGTAAGCTCTTGTGTCCCCCTGTTTGCCCATAGACTGTAAGCTCTTGTGTCCCCCCTATTTCCTCATAGACTATAAACTCTTATGTCCCCCCTATTTTCTCATAGACTGTAAGCTCTTATGTCCCCCCTATTTACTCATAGACTGTAAGCTCTTGCGTCCCCCCTATTTCCCCCCCTGATTTTGTCTGTTCATGTCCCCTCTGTGTTGTACAATGCTGCGGAATATGTTGGCGCTGAGTAACATTGAGACTTTCCATTAGATCCGTATGCCCAGACATTTGTATGCCATAGAGCCTGAATACAAGGAGTGCGGTGTATTATATGATTGCATCTCCCTGCTAATCACTACTTTACCGTCAGCTCTGCTGCACTTGACAAAGTTAGCTCTGGTACATCTGTCCGTCAACGCAGCTGCGGTTTCCCAGAAAGGACCTTAGATGCCTCGCTTGCCCATCTGTCACGTTGTAATGCATGCTGCTCACTTTGCAGCATGGAAATCATCTGTTCCCCAAGCCTGGCATCCCGCGGGTAGTGCCCACCTCTATCAGCGCTGAGTGCTACTAACAGACCATGCTTTCCTCCTGCAGGGAGAAGGCTTCAGTTAATCAATAAAAACAATATGTCCGTCGCTCACCTCGTACCTGACTGCCCACCGCTGTGATCTGCCCTACTTAACATTCCCGCTCAGCCCTCCATACTGAATTTTTACACCTTCTTCAATGGCGTTTGTAATGCTATATAGTTTTATGGACACTTTGAGCTGCTGTATGTAACAAAGTCCTGGGATTTTGTGGGGCCTGATAAGAGGAAATACGACGCATGATTTTCGGAAAGTATTGCCGGTCTTATTGCTGGGGTCAGTGGATGGCTCCACGTGGCAGGACTCATTGGCATGCATTATGTTTATGCTGCAGCAATCTGCTCCGGACTGCTTCATGCAGTAATTGTAGCCAGCGGAGACAGAATATATACTGGGGGTGGGGGGGGGGGGGGGGGGGGTGACAACGCAAAATCTGCAGCACGGCCCCATCTACCAATGCTGCTTATAGTATTAGTGTCTTTAGTCCCCCGCAGTAACCAGGACCCGGGGCATTTGCAACCTTTACACCCCCTGTAGCCGTGTCCCTGTTAGTAAGCAAATTAAATACTGCGGCTGTCCCACCAATCAATATTATGTTCTTCTTTTAGATGTCTTCAAAATGTTACGATTGGAACCCTTTTTAACATTCTCAGTGTAGCTATTGCTGTTTCATTCTTGTTGGGGTGCCCTCTGCTGTTACATACTGGCTATGGCGCTCCATCTTGTTGCATACGTGTTATGATCCTGTTGGTGTTATATACTCGTTATGGTGTCCCATTTGTTCCCCCTACTGTTATGCCCTTCGTGGTTTTACATACTTATTACGGTGTCCCGAATGTTGCATACTTGTTATGGTGCCCCCTGGTGTCAAATACTTGTTATGATGCCCCCTACTGTTACATATTGGTTATGGTGCCCCCTGGTGTCAAATACTTGTTATGATGCCCCCTACTGTTACATATTGGTTATGGTGCCCCCTACCCTTACATATGAGCCTTGTGTGGTGCTGAGTGTTAAGGCAGCAGAAATGCAGTCCTAAGCTCTCACTCAGGACCTGAAGGTTGCAGGTTCAATCCCAGGCTCAAGGTTGATCCAGCCTTCTACCCTTCCAAGGTTGGTGAATGAATACCCAGCTTGCTGGGGGTAAAAGATAACTTGGGAAGGCAATGGCAAACCACCCTGCAAAAACAGTCACGACTCAGTGCTTGCACCAGGGAACTTTACCTACCACTGTTACATACTCACTATGGCGCTCCCTGTTACATACTTGTTATGTTCCTGGTGATGTTACATATTGTTATGGGGTGATGTTATATACTTGTTATGTTGCCCCCTACTGTTACATACATGTTATGGCACCCCCCTACTGTTACATACTTGACATGCCCCTCCAGGTGTTACATAGTTGTTATGGTGTTACAAACTTATTATGCCCCTCCTGGTGTTACATACTTGTTATGGCGCCCCTTGCTATTATATACTTGTTATGGCGCCCCTTGCTATTATATACTTGTTATGGCACCCCCTGCTATTATATACTTGTTATGGCGCCCCTTGCTATTATATACTTGTTATGGCACCCCCTGCTATTATATACTTGTTATGGCGCCCCTTGCTATTATATGGACAACCAGCTCTACACCTTGATATAGTGGCGCCACTGGTATAACTATAGGGAATACAGAGGATGCTGTTGCAGGAGCCTTAGTTGGCCCATAAGGCCTCTCCTCTACATATAGGGAGCCCAATACTATGAATAAAGCATATTTGGGGGCCCTGTTACAGGTTTTGCATTGGGGCCCAGAAGCTTCAAGTTACGCCTCTGAGTGGCCCCCTTACCTGACTGGCACAATGACACTTCTGGGCGAAATCCCACTCAGAGATCAGTTCCCTTGACCCACCTCCACATAATGTAACCAACAATCTATACGCCCCTTACAAGCATACTGTATAATGGGTACAAAACCGGGGGTCTGGGGCACATGCTAGGTCGAAAAGAACTCTGTTGGGTTGATATAGTAAGTTGTCTTTGGAGCTTCCCTACTGACATTGGTATGATATAGTTTTCAGAATCTGATCCATTAGAAAGACTGGATCCTCATATTGATCCCTTTGAAAGAGAGTTGATTATTCATGGCCACCAGCCGGTGCCACTGGGCTTAGAACCAAGTTACTACCAAATTTTTCATCTTCGGTAATGAAGAGCTGTGTTTGCAGCTAAAAATGTATTCGGTGTACTGTGTTCCTTTTATAAATATCTTTCAGCCAATTAACAACCCGACTGTGTAAAACGGTTGTCAAAGGTCATCTTAAATTAAAATGTGTAAAATATGGGAACAGTTGTTAGAGTTAAGTAAAGTGTGTGACGGGCATTAATCTATTAGAGTACAAGTCTGTTACTGCTGAATTTTAGTAATTAGGAGATCCGTGTAGGACCCACAGCCATCTGGCTCATCAACAAAAATTGGGTCACTAATGAATTGGAGACTGATGTCTTGACACATCCAATCATTACTGCGAGTTTTGTGTACTGATGACTGTTACCTTATGAGGACCCTATTAAGAATGTACCAGCCGTGGACTGAATAGATAAAATAAGGTTTCACTGCTCTTGAAACTTTGTAGACCCAACAGAAACATTGTGCCTCATTTAGGATGACTTTGGGTATCTAATGAGCTTTTCAATCTTGTTGACACAGCCTGATAGTAGTGGTCAAGGATCGGGGGGATTTCACCGCGTCAGCACCGGCCCTTGGCACCATCTCGCTGGCACATGCATTCTTTCATTTCAACGATGGGCCAAGACAGACCTTTTTCTTGTATTATCTATAGGCAGATTGGTTGGCTGGGAGGCGGGACAACCCTTCCAGCCAATTGGCATTTGTCTTTGCACATTTATTTAGTCCCCTCATTACTGTAGGGGTGCGGTGAGCCTCCAGTGAGAAGGACAGGAGACATGGGAACCTGGTTCTTGGGAGCAATGGAGGTCTCACCACCTAGATCAGCAAGTTATCCCCTATTCTGTGATAGGGGATAACTTGTGATTTTAGTGCAACCTGTTTAATGGGAAAACCCCTTTAATTCCGAATTCTCGAATAAGTTATTTAACATTGCGCTTTCTAAGCCAGATGAACCCTTCCAACAAGATGATGACTGATCTTGGTCAACTGTCTCTGCAGCTGAATTTGATATCTTCACTGATCTTGCCGTTTGGAATAATCCCTTTGGCCCTAGCGTATTTTCTGTTTTCTAACATCTTGCTATCGGCTACTTGTCTTTAAGGAAATGGACGATATGAATGCAGATCATCTATTACAATATCTTAATTCCCGCACCTTGATACAATAGTATGTCAATGGCTTAAGGTCTCATGCACACGGCACACACGGATTCCACATGGGGAATCCCACATGGAATCCAGCCGTGATCACGGCGGGTGACCCTGCGTACCTGTGTGTGCAGGCGGCGTCCACACGGACCTCTCATCTTCTAGGTTCTCTGTACTGTGGATGATCCGCATGGCTCGCCATCAGAAATGCGCAGTACAGATTTTTTTTTTTAAGCACCTGTGTGCATTGTGCTGTAAGTCCAGACGTAGCAAGGTTTAATTTGACACTTAAGGCATTAAATACACTGTGGTGCAGAACTTTTTCTTGCCCTTTCAGTAACTTTTTGATGGCTATTGCTATGTTAGTAAAAGGCCGAATGCACTTGACTGGGTCGGATTCCGCATGCAGGATCCCGCAGGAGAATCCGACCCTGTGCCCGGCCGGTGACCCCTGCGTACCTATCCGGATTTCTTCTTATCAGTACTGCGGATGTGCCAGCTGGCGTGCCAGCACACATGCACTGTACAGATAATTTTGCTCCATCGTTAGGCGATGGCACGGATCCAACGACCTTTCCGCAATGATGATTGCTGAAGGGCCGCGGGTTGGATGGCTTCCATTGACTTTAATGGAAGCCTTCCGTGTGGAGTTCGCATAGAATTGCAGCATGCTGCGATTTTTCCTCCGCGAGCGAAAATTTGCAACCGAATTCCGCTCATGTAGATGAAATTGCGTTTTGCCATAGCCTGCAATGGAAGGTATCTGCTGTGGAACTCGGAGGCGGACACCCATGCTGGATTGCGCAATGCAAATCCGCCCCCGTGTGCAGCCGGTCTAACATAACTTGTTACGGCAAGTTATCGGCATTTGATTAAACTTGGCTACATCTATACTTGGCACACCTTGATGTGTTATCAGGTGATTGTACCAACCATCACTGTGCCCGCACACTCACAATCATCCTTCCTCGAGTGTAATATAGTCACTAGATCACTTCAGACTTGTTGTTCCAGGGAGCTTCGATACTTAGACTGGCAGATTTGGAGTTTGGAAGGGATTTTTTTCCCTGAGATGAGGAAAATTGGCTTCTACCTTATGGTTTTTTTCCATCCTCTGGACAAATATTGTGGGATACAAGGCTGGAACGATGACACGTGTGTCTTTTTTCAGCCTTACACACTATATGACTATGTATGTTACTGCCAGGAGGATGGTTGTAATACGCAGCTGTAGTCTTGCTTCAACTGCTGGGAATGAAGGAAACTTCAATTGTGGCATTTAACGCTCTGAGTGCTGTGACCAAGCCCCATCATAGGACTATCCCCTTCTAGGCATGATTGTAAGCCCTGGTGACATGATCACCGGGCTGGCATCAATATGGAGACAGCCCGGGAACAGCTAATGGTCCGTTGAGCTGTCGCTTGTAAAAGCCTATTAAGGCATACAAGTGGAAGAGTATGCCCTAACAGGAGTCTGTGCATATTTCTGTGCACAGCCACAATATACTGGAATATATAAAGATGTATACTTTCCTAAATGAGTTTTCCAAGGAAATATTATTGTTGACCTAACTTCAGGATAAGCCATCAATAATTGACCGTCAGGGGTCCGCCAGTGCTTGTAATTGCAGGCACAGCTCCTATCAAAATCAATGGAAGCTGCACCTGTAGTTACAAGCGCTGGCCACTACATGGGGTCAGAGCTGCAGCTTCCACTCCATAACCCTATGTGAAGTGGTGCTAGATCATCTGATCGCAAGAGCTGCCGAGCGGCGGACCCCAGACCACCAACTATTGATAACCTATCCCAAGGATAGGCCATCAATAGTATTTCCCTGGAAAGCCCCTTTAACTTTACTTGCAAGGTGCGTTATGTCATTATTATAGCATGCTGTTAGTCAGTAGACTAAAATGAGCAATGCAAATAGCGTAAACCACAGAACTAATTTTCAGTGCTCCAAGCAAACATCGATGGTACAAAAAAGGAGTCTTAATTCCAAAATGGCGAGATTAACAATCACAAAATTTCGAGTGGTCATGAAGTCCAAAATTGGCTTTGACCTACAGGGGCTAAAGGGCATTTCCTCATTTAGAAAAAAAGGCACCCCCACCAAATTTTGGCTAATCCTCCTTGTGTTAAAATCCTACTCGGGTCTTTCTCAGCTACAGTAGATCTGGTTTTGAGAAACCTAAGTGCCAACCAAGCCAGCCTCTATTATAGTGTTTAAAGGGAACCTGTCATTGGTTTTATACTATCCGAGCCATGCATAGTATGAACCTAGTACAGGAATGTACACTGCAGGGCTGTATGTGTTATTCTGAAAACCCGCAGCATTTCAGAATAAACATACTTTGAAGAACGGTCAAGAAAGTAGCCTTGAGTCACGGGGGCGGGGCTTAGTCGGCCTCTTCCCACCCGCATCACATAGACTGACAGGTCTCTCCCTATAGGCAAGCAGGAAGAAACCTGTCAGTCTTTGTGATGTTGGTGGAGAGAGCCAGGCAGGGCTCCATTCTTATGACTCGGAGCTGCTTTGTGTTTGTGTTTATTCTGAAACACTGGAGCATTTTCGAATAACATGTACGTTCCTGTAACTCAGCTAGACTCCTATGTGGAATTGCTGCCGTTTTTGCTCAGGAAACATGGATGACAACCCCTGAGGGAAATGTAATGGGGGTCGACAAGCGAAAAATGTAACTAGAAGACAACTGAAAACAGATGAATATAATTTGTAATAACTTGACAGTTTCTAGCCACTGGTCATCTTGCATTGTATACATAATGACAATATTGACCTCAAAAATGGTCCCCAAGGTTTCCGCAAAACTAGAACGTAGCTCCCAATGACTTTCAGAGGGGATTGTCCATCAATAAAGGGTTTAGGTACTCAGAGACACTCGTCATTGCTAAATAATGACTACTACCACATCTAAAAAAAAAGATTGATAAATCATTGGACATGTTCGGAAAACCCACTGGCAAATCATCATTAGACTGTGCAAGTCATGAAGGCGATATGACTCAAATATAATACAAGTAAACATTTTTTGCTTGATATACAGTTTACATCATTCAATATTGAAAGGGAACGCACCATATAGATACATGCAGAAAGGTATACAAGAGGTGTGACCAACCCAACCACATCTGATGGGTGTTCTTATAGCTGCTTTGGTGGCCTATAGCTATTGGAACTTTGGAAAGTCCCCTTCTGGTTGGACTTTACAGACAGTACTAAATCAATCAGCGATTACAATATCAGCATGTGTTTGTCCTGAGAAAAGGGAAGGATGGTCAGAATTTCCCTATTCTATATATGAATACCTTTAGTAAATGTATATGTTAGTTCTTTCGACTGCTTCTCTGGAGTAATGAAAGTCTTGACACCCATCTTACTCCATGTTTTACTTTGACTCATCATAAGTCTAACCATTTTGAAAATCTACAATCTACTGTGATAGGTTCCAGCTGCTCAACTATATAACCAACTGTAGATTGACTTTTTCATCAGAAAGAGCTACAAGAGCCAGGAGTAGTTGGCATCGTTCTTGGCACAAGGAGATTGCAGGGATAATACTTTATAATGAAAATTATGAAGGTCCCCAATAGTGTTGAGTGAATTGAAACAGTTGAACCTTATTTTGGATGCAACTTTGCTAAAGGTTCTATTTGGCATGAACCTGAACCTTGGATGGTTCTATGTCAGTTGAACTTCTTCTTTGTCTTCTTCTCAGATTTACCCAAAGGGGAACAGGTGAATCCCTTGATGGGCCTGAGCCAGTGTGGGCTCCCAGGCTCCAACATCCAGCACAAGATTTGCACATATTACCCACTGCATTCTCCATATACTTCAGTGGAAACAGAGCACACATGTAAACAACCTTTCTATCGAAGTATATGGAGAATGCAACACAGTAACATAGTTTGTAAGACTGAAAAAAAGACTTATGTCCATCTACTTCAGCCTATTACATTCCAATGTTGATCCAGAGAAAGGCAAAAAAAAAAAACCATGAGCTAGAACCCAACTTCAATCTGGCAATCAGAATAATCCCTGGATCATCTACCCTTCTAAAGTAATCATTGACTATAACATGTAATATTATTACACTCAAGAAAGGTGTGCAGGCCCCTGTTGAATTGTTTTAGTGAACTCGCCATCACCACGGCCTCAGGCAGAGAGTTCCATTGTCTCACTGCTCTTACAGTAAAGAACCCTCAGAACAGCAAGCAATTTGTGAATGGAATCATGTAATCCGGTAATATTTGCATGTAGCTGTACACTAGGCCCCAAAACAAATTTTACTGGGAAGCCCTGGGCACCGCAGTCCAATGCCATTACTTCTCCTTCTTCTCTTCCTTCTCCTTCCTTCCCTTTATCTCCCACCAGTTTTATTGGTATTGGTGAAGTTCTAGTTTGGTTCAAATTAATTCAGACCGAACAAAACCTTTTGTTGAAATTCAGTGAACCAGCCAAACTGAACTTATGAAAAGTTTGCTCATTACTAGTGCACAATAAAGTCTTTCTTTAGGAAATAGCAAAAAAATTAGAATTTATAAATTCAGGAAGCCTTCAGATTTCTTGCGCAGTGCAAGTCAGAAAGAGTTAACTTGATCCGTCTCCAACAGAGAAGTAAAACTTACAACTCTCCTTGCAGTAATTCTCTTGGCCGTGCAGTCCAATTCTTAAAAGGCTGATATTCTGCCACCTATGAAGAAAGTGGAAACGTGCTGTTAATACATAATTCATTGTGTTCTTATAGCCTTGGAAGTGTACCATGAAAGTCCCTTGATAGGGTAATTGGTAACATAAATGAATAGTGAGTTAAATGTATTTTCCGTTAGCTCTGAACTGTACAATGAAGAAATGTTAAATGCAGCCACAAATTGAAGATTTCAGTTCCTGAAGTCACGATGAATCCTAATCCATTGACTTTTACCGTTATTATATAAAGGGGAATTCTCTGCAGAAAGTCTTACAAGATTATATCATATCACCTATGTTGGCTGGTAGGGTGCCATCTGGGGGGGAAGAGTGAGGCATTCAATAATCCAGAAGTACTCTGATCTGATATCAGTGGTCAAGTATCAAGTTGTATGATGCCAGCATGAGATTAGGGGGTCATGTTTGAAATGTATTGCAAATTAGTGGAAGGGTGCAATGGAGGACGGAACAGAAGACTTGAGTCAAACTGGAGGAAAAATTTTGAAACTATTTCAAAGACAAATTAAAATTTTCCGCCAGTTCCATGGCATAGCTGGTGCCATCATCTGTTCTTCAATAAAGCCTCCAAAGATGGTGGTTTACAGACTAAAGCTGGCCATAGATCTTTAATAGTTGTCAGTCAAAAGCTCATTCGGCTGACAGCTTTATCTCCTGACCTTCCTATACATATGTATGCTGACTTTGGTTAAGCATGTGTACTGTAAATCCTCGGAAGCAGTTGGGAGAATGGTCTCCCAGTCTAGAATAGGCTCAGGGGCTGTATCCACAGCCAAGGACAGAGAAGCAGCCCTTTTGGGGATTGAGATAGTGTTATGACAGTCTATGGCTGGCCCCGTTGTCGCTAGGGTTGAGAGTCTTACCGGGCGTAGTGAAGCCAGTAACAGGATACATACAAGGGTACCTGGTGGTACAACTTTCTCACTCTTTGCATGCGCAGAACTCTCTTATTGTAAACAGGTAACACTGATCAACATGTTCATCACTGATGCTGGACAATGTCGGAAGATAGTCTTATCAACAGCTTACACAAAGTGTCAGGTTATTAGACTTCTTCCTTAGTTTTCTAACTATGTGCTGGAAGATCAGGGTTAGGTGTGCAACCTCGCAATCCCACAGCTCTCTGTGTCAGAACCACTCAACAACTTGTTGTGTCACTCATAATGTGTGGCTTAGCCTCATCTGCTCTTTTATCTATACAGCACGACCCTGTGTAACATTTTGTGGACCTCCACATTGTCACCTCGCACCACGGAATTCATGTTAAAGAAACACACAAGTTTTCGGCACAGGGCAGTATAAATACAAAGCCATGTAACCTACATAATTCAAATGTTACTGATAAACACACCTTGAAGTCCTTTATTCTTCCCCCTCCCCATTACACATGTATTATTCTCAATAGTGAAAGGGAAGTAAGCCACTGCTAGAAATCTCTGGTGGCAACTTATCTTCCTTGAATACAAAGGACTGGGCATATTGAGATTCAACATGCCTGATCATTTATTCCTGACTTCTTCCAAACAAACATCCACTGAACATCTACTAAACATTAAGTGGTCAGTGGATCTGGCTGAAAACAGTGGGTTTGACTGAAATTTTTCTGATGCTCACTCTGTATCTTCTTGTGCTCTTCACCTACCCAGCCCTTTCCCTCAAGTAGCCCTTTTGTGCAGCTTTCCCATGCTTGTCACACCTACATTGCTTCCATCTCTTCCCAGTTTCTTGGTCTCTCGAGAGGTGAGCTGTGATATTTTGCATAGTTTGGCCAACCCTCAGTTTCCTCTACCTCAGTATTTGCTATAAGCAGGGGTGTAGCCAAAGGCTGTGCAGAAGGCGGAGTCTTGAAGCCTCTGAAAGATGTGTGGTGGTTGGATAGTTGACCCTTTTTAATCATTGCTGTGTCCCTTGAAGAGAAATGTAGCGAGGGACAGCAAGATCTATAGTAGCAGAAGATGGAAGGGAGCCAAAAGAGGAAAGGCAGCTGCCAAACATTGATGCTTAATGATTTCTTGTGCTATAATATCTTATTAGGGTGTGTGGGACCTAAAACAAGTCTGTGTGGGCTGGAGTGGCAGTCTACTATATAGCAAATACATGTATCTACATGTATCCAAATAGTGGTCACCCAAACAGGGAGTCTAGTGGTTAATATGGAATCTGAAGTAACAACACAGTCTGTAAGATATCTAAAGGGGAAACTGCAAAACTATAAACCAACACAGACTGTGCCTAGTTATGTAATACTAATGATGCTGCACAGTCAACAGTCAAGTAGAGTTAGATTTACGAAAGACAAGCCCGCTCCCCCATGTTGAGTCTTTAAGCTGCTCATTTTCGTGATTTATTTTCATATTTTGCCGTCTTCTGTTTTCTGCAGCTTTTCTACCTGCTTGTTAAGTAAAATGATATTTTGTAGGATTTTCTGAATGACTGGTGAGAGGGCACTTAATTAGGACAATTTCAGAAATAGTGGACTTTAATTGGATTCACTCTAAAGCTACTTACTTTAAAAGCATCGAGTCGTTCTGCTTGGCCGCTCACGATAGTGAAGTCAGCCTAAAAAAAAGTGACGTTCCGGTAAAACTCTACAATTATCCTGCTGGACGTATTCGGCCCTGAAGAGTTGGAAGCTTCAGTTAATGATTTGTTTTGTTAGTGGGGGCGAAGTTTTCTACAACATTAACATGTGGAAACAGCGATAGTCAAAAATCTCACCTCCTGCCATCTATATTCCAAGAAAAGCCCAATATTACCTCGTAAATCCAAGACTTTAGGGGATTTACATGAACAAATTACTTGTGTGGTGCTTTTTATTACTTGATATGTTTACTTTTATATACCAAACTGTGTGCTTTTTAGTCATTTTTTATATCAACTAGAAGTTTTAAAGAAAGTCCACTCCAGTTGTAATAGTCCCCCCATAGTGGCCCCAGTGGTAATAGTGCTCCTATAGTGGACCCATTAGTAATAGTGCTCCCATATTGACCCAAGTAATAATAGTGCCTCCATAGTGGCTCCAGTAGTAATAGTGACTCACATAGTGATCGCAATGATAATAGAGTCCCACATAGTAGCCCCCATGGCCTTAGTGATAGTGAGCCCCCATAGTGGCCCCCATAATAATAGTGACCCTCTTAGTGACCCCCATTATAATAAAGTTCCCCATAGTGGCCCTAGTTGCCTTAGTCATAGTGAGCTGCCATAGTGCCCCCAATAGTAATAGTGACCCCCATTGTGGTTCCAGTAAAAATAAAAATCCCCATAGTGACCCTCATGGTGTCCCCTGTAGTAATAGCATTTCTCATAGTGGCCCCAGTAGTAATAGTGACCCCTACAGTGGCCCCAGTAGTAAAAGTGCTCCCCCATGGTAGGTCCAGTAGTAATAATGTCCCCGATATTGCACCCTGTAGTAATAAGTGACCCCCATATTAGTCCCAGAAGTAATACCAACCCCCATATAGGCCTCTGGCTGAGCAGAATGCTTACAGCCATTCCACTCACCCAGCCTGCAGCTCTAGTCTGCAGCGGCCGTGCTGTCTGTGACCGCTGATCTCTCCCCTGGACCAGAGCTGCAGGCTGGGTACAAGGAATGCCTTTTAGGTTACTGCACGACCAGTGGGCCACATAAAATGAGTTGGCAGGCCATGGGCCTTGTGTTTGACATATGTGCCCTATAGCTACAGCCCTCTATACATGATCTGTTGTTATTATTAAAGGGGTTATATCACAATTGACTTTTATCCTCTATCTATAGGATAAGTGCTAAAAGTTTGATCGGTAAGGGTCTTGTTGCTGAGACCCTGCTGATCCCAAAAATGAGAGTCTCATGTCCACCTCTTATTATCACTGTGGGTTTGCTGCACCCACCGATAGTGGTGTCAAATTGAATGGACTGGTGGTCACACATGTATGGCATGGCTCCATTAATTTCAATGGGGCTGATGAAAATAGATGAATAGTTGAAGTGAATGGCGTGGGATCACACATCCCTACCCAGCGCTCCATTCAATCTCCTCCTCTCTGTGGGGAAGGCAGTGAGATCGCAGTAAGGAGGACTGGGGACATGGAGTCACCATTCTAGGGCTCGACAGGTATCTCAGTGGTGATCTCATGGATAGGTAGTAAAGGTCAAATCTGGTACAACCCTTTTAAAGGGACACAGTCATCCCCTTTGAATCACATAAACTATGTCATGGGACTCAATAGTGAGGGAATGGGTGTCTGGGAAGCTGTGTTTCAATTTCACCAGGCACCCCATTCCGGCATGGTGTCCCCGTGAAGTTGGCATGCGCAAGCAGCTTGACTTTTTCTGTGCGTGCATCTCCCATTCATCTCAGCTCAAAGGTGATGACAGTGTCTTTCTAAGGTCTTCAGGATCTGAGTGAAGCAAGCTACAAAATGTATTTTCCCCCCACAGACTTTCAACTATAGACTAGTCAATGTCATACCTCCCAACTTTTGATCAGTGAAAGAAAAGACAAATGTAGCGGTTCTGTAATGCGCCACAGCAGATTTTTATGACAGTCCACACTCCTTTTATGCTAAGCCGTGGATGGGATGGCCATATACTGTGCAATGCGAGTTGTGCATGAGGATCTCAAGCACAACTCACTATCAGCCATGTAAAAACAGCCTTATAGGCCCCAATAGCAATAGTGCCCTCATTAGTAATCCCAGTAATAACAGTGCCCCCTGTACTAATAGTATCCCCACAGTGGCCCAAGCAGTAATAGGACCACCATTTGGTGCTCCAGTCACCTCACCTTCTCCGCTGCCTCTCCGCTCACTGTCCCTGTGGATCCCGCTGATCTCCCTTGGTCTTTGTCTTGACACCCGGTCACATGCTTGATGTCACATGACTGCTGAAGCCAATCATTGGCCTCAGTCATGCTAACACAGAGGCCAGGGATTGCTACAGCACTTTACCGGCTACAAGGAGATAAGCAAAATTGGAAGGGGCGTCAAGCAGAGTGGAAAGGCAGCAAAACAGGTGACCATGAAGTTTTCTTTTTTTCTTACATGTCAGACCTGAGGGGCCTGCCGCTCAGGGCTGTGGGACAGCATCTCAAATCTGGGACTGTTCTGCAGAATCCAGGATGGTTGAGAGGCATGCAATGTAAGTGCCGCTATCCACCATTTAGATAAGTCCACACTTGTCTTCTCTACATAAACCCAAATATTTGCCCCTTTTTATTGCTAGTGGCCCAAAGTCTAAATTATTTAAAGTAAAACCACACAGTCTGCACCCTCTGTTGACAGTCGGAGTATTGGAGATTATGTATTCTGTGATCTATAGTGAAAATTAGTTTAACAAAGTGGAGTGCTGCGTCTTCATTAATAGCAGAGGAAGTAATCATGGAAGCGTATTCCCGTCTGTCGGAGCTGCTGCTATGAAAAATGAATGTTCAATACTCATTCTCTTCCAGGATGTCCACAGGATTGTGTTTGGAGATCATTTCTTCTTTCTAGGAATTATATGGCTGAATAGGAGTTCATCACAGTTTTCATTTGTGGAGGAATGCGGGCGAATTCAGGTTTTGTATCAAAACATGTTTAGGTGACCACCATATATAGGTATACATAGCTGTATGTTTAAGAACGATCATAGAAACGTCCATTGGCTCTGTGGTAGCCTGCTTCTCTATACTGCATAGACTTGTTTTAATTCTTCTTATACATTATGAATACTGGTTGCATTTTTTGAGAAGCCCACCCTCCTAAAAGATCACCACAAATTCAGAGGATGGGCAGTTGTCTTAAAGACGTTTCACTTGTATAGGGAAGGAGACAACCGTTCCATGAACACATTCATTGGAAAGGGCAGTATATATTACAAATCGCCTACAGCTTTTCAGCGGCTGGACCAGCAGATACGAGTTCATTTCAGAAGGGAAATCATGTGACATTGGCAGTAGTGTTGGGTCAATCCAGAAGCAGGTGATAGATGTGGCAAATATTGTCAAACCTGGAATGTCACATTACTTATAAAACTACAAGGTGAAAGGCATGTACAATGACTTTGCAGCAAGAAAACTTTGCCAATTGGATATATTAGGAGGGAAAACCCTGCCCATATGGGTTTACAATCCAGAAGAGAATTGGAATTTCTACCTAAGACCTATCTATTATATATCTTATATCTATCTGTTGTAACAATGTCTGTGCTGGGTGTAGGGTTCGGCAAGGACATAGTCTTTCACACCGTCCATATAAAGTCCATCCAACTTTATTTTATTCCAACAACAGAAAATCAGTGAAGAAACAGCCACAATGCAGCACATAAACCTTGTGCAATAAACAGAAACAAAACAGCTGCCCAGCTGGGCACTAACTAGACAGTGCTTCGCTCACCTAGCAATACCACGCAGCGTGTGTCAGCAAGCAGTCAGAATTTCACTATGGACTTGTGTTCACTCCCCAACTCTGACCCAGATTGCCTGAACTTGCAGTCTTTTATGTCTCAGTAACCAGCTCAGTGAATACAACGGGGAACCAAGACGTCTTGTACTGGATTCGGAGAGGGAGTGATAAGTCCCACTACCAACCTACCCATCACTCCAATAAAATCTAGCCCATAACACACTTCAATATTAGCTCAGTAAACCAATTTTACTGGACAAAACAATCATTTCTGGATTATTAATTTTATCCAGGCTATCTATCTATCTATCTATCTATCTATCTATCTATCTATCTATCTATCTATCTATCTATCTATCTCATATCTATCTATCTATCTATCTATCTATCTATCTCATATCTATCTATCTATCTAATATCTATCTATCTATCTATCTATCTATCTATCTCATATCTATCTATCTATCTATCTATCTATCTCATATCCATCTCCTATCTATCTATCTATCTATCTATCTATCTATCTATCTATCTATCTATCTATCTATCTATCTATGTCATATCTATCTATCTATCTCTCTTTCTATGTCATATCTATCTATCTATCTCTCTTTCTATGTCATATCTATCTATCTATCTATCTATCTATCTATCTATCTATCTATCTATCTATCTATCTATCTGATATGAATTCCCAACACCTCCTCACACTCTGGGAGTGGAAAATCTATTCTCATTATAACTTTTATTTGTACTAAATAATTCTCTAACAACTTTTCATTGATCAGACAGTCGAAGAACAAAGACCGGATTAGATGGCTTTTGGGATCAACGCATGGAGGATAGAAATGCATTTTCATGTTAACCCTGTGTTTACCTGAAGATACCGGTCATACTAAAAGGAGATTAGGACTTTTTTGTAAAACCTGGAGATTCGGTTGATTTTAAATGACCTCTTTTAACTTTTTATGTTATTCCGCCTTAAAAAAGAAAGCTGATTAAAGACCTCATACAGGACTGGAAAATCATGGCCACTTTCTTCATGAAAAAACACCACATCTGTCCATTGGTTAACTGCTGAGCTCGATTGAGGGCTTAGTCACACGGGCGCATCGGCGCCCGTACACAGGCGCCGATGCGCCCGTGTCATTGAGCCCTCACTGCAGGAAGAAGATGGCCGTACTTCAAGACGAACGACTCCCCGCAGCGCTGAAGAAAGAACACATGACCAGCAATGAAGCCAGTCACATGTTTCTTCTTCTGGCGCTGCAGAGAGACGTCCGTCCTGAATTGCAGCCGTCTTCTACCTGCAGTAACAGGGGTGCCGATGCGCCCGTGTGACTAAGCCCTGAAGTAAATGAAGTTGAGCTGCAATACCATACCCAAACTGTGGGCAGATGGGGTGCTTGTACTATCTGGGGTAGTTGCTAGAAACTGCTCCTTTTGGCTTCAGCAGAACTACTGCTCTATAGCACAGATATATGCTAAGGGCTCATTAACACAGCAGAGCTCTCTATACAGAGCCTCTTTGCACTACGTCATTGGCTTTGTCGGACTTCATAGCAATGCCTCCTTAGGGCCCTTTTACACGGAATTATCTGAATCACAAACGATAATTTAAAAAAAAGGTTGTCGGGTCTAGAGGAAGTGGCAGGAGTTCTGCAACCAGATAGATTTCCTAGTGGCGTGAATTATAGCGCAAATCTATGCTGATTTCATTTTCTGGTGCGCAGGCAGACAAAGATGCTCCAAAGTGACTAAGAGGCGAATGCAATTTTGTGATTTTCATGTGTTTGCTATGCACTATAATGGGGTTTGTTGGGCTGCTGTCATTCTGTCCAGGATTTTCCCAGATGAAATAGTGCAGCATGCTACTTTATTTCATTCTGTATCTGCGCCGAAGGTTCTTTCACCCCACCAATTGGGAATCGATCTGTGCTTCGGTTTCTCCAAGCCATTACTCTTAGAAGTATTTATGTAGTGGCTGACTCTACACAAGACCAAGGCGCAGTACCTGAAGGTATGAACAGAAACGTAACCAAGAGCAGGGTTGAGGCAGGCAACATAAACTTCTGTATAGGAGTTAAGCAACAGGTTAGGACCAGCAGAACAAGTGCAATGTGATAAATAGGCAGGCAGATGGCAGAGAGAGTCGTCCAATAGACATTGTCGAGATCAGAGATGGAGAAGTCAGGATAGTCAAACACGAGTCAGGAAACCAGGAGAGCACACAAACTACTCATCAGGCTTACATAATAGGGGGGAACCAAATTGCCTTGGCTACCTCACCAGTGGGAGAATGCCTAATATAGCTGTCAAGGCATAGGTTGGAGAAAGATTATGCACGCTACTCCTTTAAGTGTGGAGGTGGGCACACAGCCAATGGGTAAAGACTAGAGGTTTAGAGTATTCCTTTGAAAAAAAGTAATAAGGATAATAATAAATATTATTTATAGTTTTTTACATTCTAGTATAGTTTCCAGCTCTAGCCTCGTTTTACTTCACAGACATTCTAATCACAAAGGACTTGAATACCATTTTGCTTAGTGAAAGCCCCCAAAATCAACTCAATCATTGACATCTTCATCTTCCGAGGCCAGTAGATCAGTTAAGCGCAATATACTCATTTATCTCTCCTGGTTGCAGACAAAGATAATTTCCTTTTCAGTGATCAATATACCGAGCAGGTGGGAGAACAATGGAGCCTGAGATGATTACAGGCTTTGTAGAAAGCTTCGATTTCCATGTGGAAGCCATGTGGATCTACTGCATTATTATTACCTTGATTGCCAAGAGGTTTGAAGATGGGAATGGTTTGTTTAAGACTGGTCGAACGAATGAGTTCCTTGTTACTTACAGTTATACTAATAATCGCAATCACAGAATGCAAACATATCGATGGACTACAAACCCAACACGACTGTGCTATTCATTATCTTATGTACTCTGATATTATTGCTCTCGACAGAGGTTCTGTAGAGAGACATCTATGAAGAATTAGCATCTTGTTGTTAGGCTCAGTAAACTAAATACCTAGAAATAAATGATGCACTCTTGAACCTTATATGTGTATATATATATATATATATATATATATATATATATATATATATATATATATATATTCCACTTAAATGTAAGTTTTGAAATTAAAACATTTAAGATAATGACCGCTTTGATACAGCTGATCGATCGTCCGTAGGATTGTTTATAAGAATAATCCCAACAGCAATGGTAATGAGGATTTTCCAAGCTGTGTTCCATAGAAGAATAATATAAAAAATAATATTCATCTGTTTCCACTATTGTAAGAGGGGTGAGCAGTGCTCTGCTCCCTTCTTGCTTGCAGTCGTGGCTCAACCATTGTTGGCCACTTTGTGGTACTCTGAACTGAGCTACAGTGATGCAAACTCGACTATTAAAGTTGGCCACAAAAGGCAACTCCAATATAGCTAATAGAAGCCAGTCGAGCTAGTAAAGAATATGGATATTGGGAAGCTTTCAGAAAAGGGCTCTAATTGGATATGTCACTCCATGTGACTCAATAGAGGAAAGGCCTGTGCTTATCTTCGGAATGTGACACAGCCCTGTTCAGTGTGATGCTGTAAACAAGGTAGAGAGGCAGCACATAGCCTGTTGAAGTGGCGGAGGCCACATGTTAAGAAATGCGGCTAGTGCCACATTCCCCTCCCAGGGATGTGGCCAGGAGAAACATCCACAACTCCGGCAGGTCAGTAGAAGGGACTGAAAGCAGGCAGAGGAGCCAAGTTACTAGAGACTGAGTGCTTCTAAGAGAGCTTCGATGACCCAGGGGGCCAAATGGCATGACTTCACACCATATAGAAAGAGAGGGAGACTCCCTTCATGCATGGGACTTGGTTCTAGAAACAGAGGACAGCACCATATCCCAGAGAAAAGGACAAAGCTGCAGGATGCGTAAGGGACCGGTCTCCAACATGACATTGTAGTATGCACACTATAAGGGCAATGACAGACTGCAGTAGACCGGGGAAGCATCTCCCTAAAAGGGGCTTTGGTGATATGGAAATATGATGACACACTAATCTATAGCTATGAGGAAACTAAATATTGTATTAGTAAAATGATGTGATGTGTGGAATACCATGTGATGGGATGACAAGACACTTTGTAGTAGGGGCATTATGCGCCGATGAAAATGCTAGTATCGTTACAGGAGTGATGTTCTGCATTCGGCGCTGACGCTTGCAGCTACGGTGCATTAGGCCGCAATGTTTGTGTTATGGCACAGACCTTTGAAAGTGTAGAACAGAGTATGACGATCATGATGGTTAATTATGACAGATCCTGTGGTAAACATTCAATTTTGGATGCGGTTGGCTGAACTTTTCCAACAGGACAGATCAGGTCTTTGGCAGACTATGATCTTCCATTGCCCACTGTGAGCAATTGTTCCTATTTTCAAGTGATGGTCCCCCGAAATGGTCAAAACTGGCTATTTAGGTTGACCGCTATCTTGTGTGTGGCCACATCTTGCAATTTTCAAACCAAAGAGTCCGGGGGCATACCCAGTTGGAGAGGGGCTGTCAGAGCATGTGCCATTTGTGCCAGGAGAGGCTCCTAAAAGCCATTCTGCTCAATATACTAACATGCAAGGCTAAGATGAAGATAGTCCTATGACTCTACATTGTTGGAGATCAAACGCCTAAACTGGTGAGACGTCAAGTGTGGCTCTTGACTCCATGATAATGACCTCATATTATATTACATTTTTTTGTTTTCTCTAGTTTGGAACAAAGAGGTAGGTGAGCATGTTGGGTCAATGGCCAGTGCAGTCTGTGGGAAATAAGAATATTACTAATTAAGTAAGTACAAATGGTTTTGTATCTCGATCATCTTGCTATAACTAAATGTGAAAGCACATGTGTAGCCAACTTTCTTTTCCAGTAGTGATCACAGAAACCTTGTTCTCTTCCAAATCAGTCCTGTTGGATCCAGTCAGACTTCCATCAGTTAAACAAATCCAGTTGAAACTCCTTTAGTACTACTGTTCGTGGTGGCAAAAAAAACCCCTACAAAATAAATTACTAGAGTTCCTCCAGCGCACCTCTGCTATATTTATTGTTAGAAATGTCCCACACAGCACTAATGCAAGGTGGTCAGTGCTACTGAATGTCCATCACGGTGCTAGTAATAGAGCGCCTAATAGAGGTGAAATGCTAAAAGATTTATTTGGTGGATGGGGACTTATGCTACTAGTAATTTGTTATTGAAGGTCTTTTTGTGGTCACCTGCCATGATCTGAAGCTTTTACTATTATACATGGAAAATATCTTCCATTTGGGTGAAATGCAATGCTTCTTGGTGCACATAATGAGGTGGCACAGTGATAAGGCAGAAGGTAGGAGTTTTAATTAAATGGGATCTCCACCATCAGTGATCTTCTGACATGCTATTATATTCTTGAAAATATGAGTCAAATATGGTTCTTACGAATATGGTGGACATCATGAAGGAATGTAGGAAGCATGGTCTTGACCAATGCAGGGTTATGTAGGGTTGATAATACCTACTGAATGTGGAGATTTAGAGGGTTTCTTGCTCTGTAGAAGACCCCATCCGTCAACACAGACCACATTTTGTATGGTTGAAGCTCACCTTGTTGATTTTTGGATGGTGTCAACATGCAAAAAAAGTTTCAACTGAGTCAAAAAGAGAGCTTGTTATCTATGACCTCCACCAGTGAAGCAGTGACATTTTATGGATTAAATAATTATAAGCCGCATGAATTAATTATATGTGAATTTATGAAGGTCATTCCTAGACACAGCTGCTGATTAGAACAGCTTTACTGGAACTAGTAAAAGAGTCCCCTGGGATGAGTTAAATAGTCTTCAGTCTTCTCATCAGTGCAAATGCTTATAGACCGGGATAGGATTACATTGTATCACATTGGTTTACTGCAGCGCAGTCTAAGGCATTACATCAGAATTGTAATTTTTTTCCACTTTGTAACATTGTGACATTTTAACCAAAAGATTTGCAGGAGGATAATACATCAGAACAAAGATCTTGGAAGTAGGGAAAAATTAAAGCATTAAAATATACTAGAAAGTTGCAGACTAACCAATAAGCTTTATTTATTTAAAGTAAGTGAACCTGCAAAGTACTCGAATAAGGCATTCTGAGTTAATGGGGGGGGTTCAAAGGTTGGGACCGCCATCAATTAGCTGGACTGGAAAGATTATCTGTCATCGACAGACCCATCACATCCATGGATAACATGGGCAGCCCACTGACTTTATGAACTGTTTAAAGGAGTTGTGCCAAGCGTAACACTTATTCCCTATCCATAGGGTAGGGAATAGATGTCTGATTGGTGGGGGTCCAACTGCTACTATGTTACTGGTGGGGTTAGCTCTTCCTGCACTGGCTCAAGGTGGGCATGGTCTCGGGGGATTATAGGAGCATGAGGGTTTGGTGGTCCGGGCTGATGGATGCCCTCACCCATGTCCTTATGGACTTGGGCCACTTGCAGCTCACACTCAAGCAAGTACCCAAATAGTACTTTATACAATGCAGCAAGAATTAACTTTATTCCAATTCTCTGGTTAAACAGGGGCACAAGTCTTAATAAAGGTACAAACTTAGGGCACAACTGGTGCAACATAATGATAAGAAGTAAAAGTTTCTCCTTGGTGAAGAAGTAATACCCTCTTTAGTTTCTTTGCTCTCAAGCTGGTACTGTAGTGTTACTCACTGCAGTGTCTCATGTGGGGCAGTAGGGCCCACCGGAGCATCCTCACAGGAACAGATCCAAGGCCTTAAAAGCCTGAGGCTTGCAATCTAGGACCAGTAACCGGTGCTGACCGACTTCTATTCATATATATCTGTCAGACAATGCAATGTCCACACCATTGGTCTCTCATGAGGAAATAGGTGTCACTCAGCTTTGTGCACGTACCCCGGAGGATCACCTATCTCTAACTATAATGGTGTGGTTTCCTGTTCTCGTTAGCGCCCAGTAAATTCGGTTACAAAAAGAAAACAAATACAGCACCATGGTAAGGGGGAAAATGTAGCAATATCATCCTCTTACCCCCACACCAATTACGAAAACTGGGGTCTGCATAAATGGAGCAATGGTCGAGCACATGTATCTTCATGGGACTGATGGAGATTGTTGTACTCGGCAATAACTTAAAGCCCCATAGAGTTGAATGTGGACGCAGCAGTCACATGCAACCTCTGTTCCATTCAAACGGGAACACAGGAGCCACGTTCTCATGATCTGTGAGGGTTTCCCTGCCGATCAGCTATTGATGACCTATTTTGTGGGTAGGTCCTCAGGCTTAAAATTGGGATAACTCCTTTAGGCTGAATGAGGTGAAAGGTTGTAAAAAGGAATTAAGACTCTGCCGCATCCTGTTGGCAGATGGTCTTATTTATTTATTTTTTTTAAAGAGTGAAGTCAATGATGTAGATCAGAGAAGTATTTTATCTAAAACTGGCAAGCAATGCCAACCAGCTGATTGCTGAGGCCAGTGTTGTAATGTATGGAGCTGCCTTTGTTGTGGGATGCAGACAGCTCCATACATTGTACAGTGGCCTGGGTTGCTATTGCAGACTTAATCCTGTTCTTTTCAATAGGTGTCAGCCTGCAGTACCATGCCGGGCCACTGCACAATGCATGGAGCTGCTGGCTTCCAGCAACAAAGCAGTTTAATGCATTAGAACACAAGCCTGAGGATGCAGTCCACCTGGGATGCCTATCGATCAACTATTGATGACCTCTTCTGAGGACAGGTCATCAGTCTTAGAAGTTGGACAACCCCTTTAAGTTGCTTTGAATAACTTGGATAAGATGAAGAATTTACATGGTTACATTTTCACTGAGCGCTTTCCCTTTAAGGTGACTTTTCCTTTAGGACTGTAAATTGTCGATGAATTATATAAAAAAGTGAAAAATGCAATCTAGTAACAGGAGGTAGATGGAGTATAGTAGTAAAGAGGATTAACGTGGTATGGCGCCGGGCGCAACCGCAGGTGACTGGGATGCTGTGTGTGTCTTGTCATTGTTAACCATGAAATATGCCTACTTTCAGGGATGTCTACTATAATTAATGGAATTTTTGGCTTCGGTCCATTTTTGAAATTGGTTACTTTAGCTCGCTCCTGGAGCTTCCAGACAAAAATCTTAAAATGCGCTCTTCACCTTACAATCAGCGTGCTGATGAAAATACTCAGGGGGCTTAACAGTAAATGCAGGTTCATTAGATTTTTATGGTGGATACTGCTGTGAGCGCCACAGGCTGATTAAAACAGTTTTGTAGAAGGTATGAGGGCTTCAGAGGAAATTAACACGTCCTTTCCTTGCTTGTTTTTCATGTTGCTCCTTTTCATTGAGGTATAAATGCTGTCTGATACTTTTATAGGGCTTCTTTTTTACTTTTATTATTCCTTAGCCTTAGACAAAACTCATCCCCATCAGTTCCTGACCAGTGGAGCTTGCAATCTAATTTGCCTTAAGTCACGCCAACAGGGTATGACCAGTTTTAATGGGATCTAATTGAGTTTACAGTACAGAAGAAATTATCAAACGTAAATAAGCTGATTTTTTTTTTTTTTTAGTAACGATTGTGCAATTTGTGGTTTTACATAAGAGTGAAGGTTAAATGTCTATTTTCTTAATACGCCAACAATGCAGCTGATGCAGAGATAGAGTGAAGCCAGTTTCCATGGGAGTCAATTGAACATATTACATTTGTCATTCAACAGCACAGAAGACATTATTGGATGAAGAAGGGCTGATTTTGACATCGGACATAACTCTTGATATACAATGTCATATTTGATATTTTGCAAAGGGCTGCAAGTAAATCTATAGGATTTTCTTAAAGGGATATTTCCATCTCACACTTTTATGGAATATCCACAGGATATCTGAGAAATGGCTGAGATAGGTCCCACTTAAAGGGGTTGTCCCGCGAAAGCAAGTGGGTCTATACACTTCTGTATGGCCATATAAATGCACTTTGTAATGTACATTGTGCATTAATTATGAGCCATACAGAAGTTATTCACTTACCTGTTCCGTTGCTGGCGTCCTCGTCTCCATGGTGCCGTCTAATTTTCAGCTTCTAATCGCGAGATTAGACGCGCTTGCGCAGTCCGGTCTTCTCCTTTTGTGAATGGGGCCGCTCGTGCGGGAGATCGGCTCCTTGTAGCTCCGCCCCGTCACGTGCCGATTCCAGCCAATCAGGAGGCTGGAATCGGCAATGGACCGCACAGAAGCCCTGGGGTCCACCGAGGGAGAAGATCCCGGCGGCCATCTTCAGCAGATAAGTAAGAAGTCACCGGAGCGCGGGGATTCAGGTAAGCACTGTGCGGTTTTCTTGTTTAACCCCTGCATCGGGTTTGTCTCGCGCCGAACGGGGGGGCAATTGAAAAAAAAAAAAACCCGTTTCGGCGCGGGACAACTGCTATCATACATTTGTGACATGGGTAACCAACCAGAGAAGTCTTATTTCTGGTTGAGCATTTAGTAAAACAGAGCTATCCAGTCTCCTATCTGATGGCAGCAAAGGATAAAGAGAGAAGCGCTCATCTCAAAGATATATCGCTTTTGTTGACTTGATATGATATTTTCATGTAAAAAGTCTATTAACTGCTGTCAGGATTCAGAGAAATTGTGAGTCCTGCTTCCCTGCCCACTCATAGAGATGGTAATAATCGCTATTTATATAGCACCAGCATATTCCGCAGAGCTTACAAGACAGGGGAAACAAACAAAACCATGGTTACATGTAGTAATCAATTAATGGAAACAATAGGGGTGAGGGTCCTGCTCCAACGAGCTTACATACTACAAGTAATGGGGTGATACAGAAGGTAAAGGGCTGGAGATGTGCACGGTATGGCGAGGTGGAGAGTGAGGGATGCTATACACATAGACAATGGTCAGTTTGAGCGGTATAGTGGTCGAGTCGGTATGACTGCAGGGGGCGGTTGATGGCGGCTAGCAGAGATTGCAGTCAGTAGGTCAGGTAGCATGTTATCAGGTGGAGTACAGAGGGTTTGGTTTAGGGGATGTGGTATGTCTCCTTGAAGAGCTGCGTTTTTAGAGCACGCCTAAAGTTTTGTGTGTCAGGGATTGCCTAGATAGTTTGGGGAGCACATTCCAGAGTATTGGTGCTGCTCTGGAGAAGTCTTGGAGGTTCGAATTAAAGGGGTGCTTAATCTGATTTCATTAGTGAAACGGAGGGCGTGGGGTGGGTGGGAGATTGAAAGGAGAGAGGCAATGTAGTGCGGCACGGTGCTATGGAGGGCTTTGTAGATGAGGGTGGTGAGTTTACATTAAATTCTGTATTTGACAGGCAGCCAGTGCAGTGACTGGCACAGAGCAGAGGTGTCCGAGCAGCAGCTGGACAGGAAGATGAGCCTGGCTGCCGCATTCAGGGTGGATTGGAGAGGGTAGAGTCTAGGGCAGGGGAGGCCGATCAGCAACAAATTGCAATAATCGAGCTGACAGTGGATGGTGGCAACAGATCTCCTGTAAGTCCTGCTCCTCCCACCCACTCAAAGAAAAGGCCAGTAAATAATGCTTCACAGGAGAAGGAAGGCTCACAAGCTTTCTCTATGGCTGTAAAAGCAGGACTCACAGGCTTTCACCATGAGTGGGTGGGAAAACAGGACTCAAAGACTTTAAATGAGTGGAAACGGAAGTAGGACTCACAGGCTTGCTTTACAAGTCGGTGGGGGAAGCAGGACTCACAAGCTTTCTCTATTAGTGGGTGGGAAAAGCAGGACTCACAGAATTTTTCTATTCATGGGTGGGTTAGTGGGACTTGCAAACTTTTGCTACCAGCGGGTAGAGGAAGCAGGACTCACAAGCTTCCTCTATGAGTGGCTGGTGGGAGCAGGACTCACAGGCTTTCTCTATGAGCGAATAGTAGGAGCAGGACTCACAGGCTTTCTCTATGAGCGTGTAGTGGGAGCAGGACTCTCAGGCTTTCTCTATGAGTGGGTTGTGGGAGCAGGACTCACAGGTTTTCTTTGTTAGCGGGTGGTGGGAGCAGGACTCACAGGCTTTCTTTATTATCGGGTGGTGGGAGCAGGACTCACAGGCTTCCTCTATTAGCGGGTGGTGGGAGCAGGACTCACAGGCTTTCTTTATTAGCGGGTGGTGGGAGCAGGACTCACAGGCTTCCTCTATTAGTGGGTGGTGGGAGCAGGACACCCAGGCTTTTTCTGTGAATGGGTGAGGGAACAGGACTAACAGGCATTCTCTATAAATTTTGACAACAGTTAAAAAGCTTTTCATATGAAAATACTGAATAAAATAGAAAATGATATATCCCCGAGCGCAGCATTTCTTTCTCTGTCCTGTGCTGCCTTTAGATAGGAGACCTGACAGACCATGGAAAGAATGTGGTGGTCCAGAGGAGAGTAATGTGCTCAACAAATTGTAAGGGCACAGCTATAAGGCGTGCAGTGATACCATTTATTTGGGCCCTTAGGCTCCTCTCTCATATATAGTAAGAAGACACTAGTGAGTCTTGTTACGGAATTTGCATTGTAGTTCTGTAGCTTCAAGTTTTGTCTCTACCCAGGAGAGTTGGGTTCAGTAGGCCAGGGGTAAAAAAGAACAACAAAAAAGATAACAAAGCTCTCTTTAAGAACCAAGACTCATTACTGTACCAAAAGCAGAACAACACACATAACATATAATAAATGGATAGAATCTCAGAAGTGAAAATCCCAAGCCATACATCGTACGTCTCCTGTCCCTGCAGTGCAATTTACAGATTTTTGAGTCTGAAAGCACAAAGCCCTCATTACCGCCTCTCGTTGCAAAGACAACTTTGAGATGAGCTGGGATTTACGTCTGCAGAATTACAAAGCATTAATCACTTAAAGGAAATAGGATGAGAGCTCGGCGCATGTGCTGCGTGCCGGCTGCTTCACGTCAATTACGTTTGTTTGTTTACCAAGGTTCTTTCTGAACGCCCAGCGCAAAACATCTTCTTATGGGACAAGGAGAATTAATTTTTGTATTACAACTTGCTTGGGGCGGTCAAACAAACATTGTTGATGTTGGATGTGAACGGGCTGCGGGCTTTAAATTAAATATCTGAAGTCTAAAGTTACAAGAAGACGTTGTTGAAGTGAAATCAATGTGATGTTCATGTATAGGGATTCATCATAAGTCAAAATTGAATTGCCTTCATATAAGGCAAGCCCTCAGAGCAAAAATCAAAATTCCTCTCTTCTCCAAGACCTGTTACATCTTTAATAGGGGCCCAATTTGGTTTTTGCTTTGGAGCTTCCTCTATTCTACGCGTGTCACTTGGGATTCTCTATTAGTAGAAGTGTCAATTAATATAGTATCTGGATAACTTAGACTGGACATAACTGTCCCTTTTTCCCTTTTGATCATTTGACCTTGACCTCTCCAAATGGTAAAGTGATTCGACTTTTCCTTTTAGAGCTACATAAGGCCAAATTTTCAAACTTTTTACACCACTTTACTGATATATAAAAGTCATACATTTTGGTGCATAACATATTTGTTACGTGTGCTGCTGAGACATGTTGTACTACTGTGCTTCCAGCAGCACAGCACTCTCAGGGTTAATGATTGAGCTGGCTGGGTGTGGTTCTTCCTGCTAGCCAATCTCCTGGGTCTGTGCTCACATATAAACCCAGCTCCTGGTCAGTCGCTGCCTGGTGTTCAAGGTGAGCAGTTATGAATCCTTGTCTGTTGAAGTTCGCTGTGTGATCTGTGTCTTGCTGGTTCATGTCCGTTTGTATGTTTATATTCTGTCAGTTTTCTGTAAGCTTGCTGTGTGACCTGCTATCTGTGTTCTGTTGCAGCTTGCTGTGTGATCTGTGCCTTGCGGTTTATGTCCGTTTGTACTTTTATTTATTGTCAGTTTGGTCTGCTGAGTTTGTTTGTTATGTCTGTGCTAGGTTGGCCCCTAGTAGATGTATCTTGCTAGTGTTGGGACTGCAAGATACGAGGGGCCTTGCCGGGGCTTGCAGCTTAAGTTCATTGGCCAATGTACGAACTAACACCTCACATTTATATTCAGCTTATCATCTGCTATTAGTGTTTGCATTGTGGCTGCTATATGCTGTGTATTCTGGCTCTGTGTCCTGTTGTTCAGTCCCTGTCATGTGACATGTGAATGCATCCTGTTCTGGTGTGTGGCTCCTAGGATCAGCTAGGGCCCAGATCCGAAGACTGCTGGGCTGCCCTTATTGGAGCAATGTCCCCGCTTAGGTAGGACCATGCCATCCTCCCTATAGCCAGGGCCAGCTGCTTGAAACCTGTGTGACCAGTGTGCGTACCCAGTCCCCTTTGGTCGCGATCATGTGGGCCCTGTGTTTAGTTTTCTCACACGATCGTAACAATATTTTTGCAGAAATTTGTAATTTTGTACCTCTTCTTGCCACTTTTGTATAGTGGCATGAAAGGGGGCATGACTTAAAGGAGCATTCTCATCTCAGCAATTTAACTCCTATCCACAGGATAAGGGGATAATTTACCCATCCATGGGTGTTTGATCGCTGGGACCCCCCCCCCCCCCAATCCATAGAAATCACCCCTTGCAAGTCCTGAAATGTTAAAGGTTGATTATAGCGCATGCGCAGCACTGCACCATAGACTTCAAGCGCTTATCAATCTCTTGAGGGCATATTGAAGTGAATGGCGCAGTGGCGCTCATATGCAACCACCCACCGTCAAAATATATGATGATCTCCCTGGATCAATGGGGGTACCAGAGATTGGACCCCTACCGATTGGCAAGTTATCCCCTATCCTGTGTATAGGGAATAACTTGCTGAGATGGGAATATGGCTTTGACGGGAGAATGTGTGCCCTCACTAAGGCCGCCTGCAGACGAGCGGGTCGGATCCAGCGGTGAGAATTCTCGCCGCGGGACCCGACCCGAGAGCCTGCAGTGACGAGCGCGTACTCACCCGCGCCTGGCGGCCCCGGTTCTTTCATGTGCCGGCTGCCGCGCAGCCGGCGCATGCGCAGACCGGAGCCAGCGGCCGGGTGAGTGCGAGCCCCGCACAAAAATAGGACATGCCGCGGTTTGTTTGCCGCGCGAGATTTCGCGCGGCCAAACCGCGGCCGTCGGTATAGGAGTGCGTATTGTAATGCACTCCTATGCAGACTTTCAGTGGCGGAAATCCCGCGGGAAATACCGCCGCGGGATTTCCGCCCGTCTGCAGGCGGCCTAATAGATTTACTATAAATTATGCCAGGAACTGGCTCATAACAATGTAGATTTCAAGTTGGTGTATTTTTGTTATCTCCTCTCAGTACATTTGTTGCTCTCCACTCCAACGGCACTGTGTACTTAGTCGGCATAGAAAATGGTAGTCAAATTAAATATACCCCATAGGCTCTATATACTAGCGATGTCATTTCTATTTGAACCTAGATGTAATTTGCAGTTTTTGTATTTGCCCCCCCCCCCCATATTGCCTCATATCATAAAGCCCCCTTTGAATTCTAGTTGCAGCTGTTTATATGAAGCTATTATTAAAGTATCCACCCCTATAGAGATGAAATGTGCTGTAGCTGCTCCATGTCTGCTCTGCCGACACTTAGTAAATGCAATTTATGCATAGGATAGAAAATTACAATGCACACCTGCACTGAATAATGTGCGAGCTTGGCATCATACCGAGCTAAACTTGGCGCCTTCCGTGGTAATTAGTGCCAAGCTAGAGTATCCTTCATGTGTCGTATCAGATGATATTTCAATGCAGCCGCTATTCCGATGCTACGGAACAATGACAAAGCTCAGCACAAAGCGGCGGCACCGGGCGGTCGGCTTCTCCATCCATGTGATGTACATTCTGGAAACAAAGGACTACAATACTTATACAACGCAGAACAAATGTAAATTATTGGGACGACAGCGGTAATATGTAGCCACAGCCGCGCTCTAACGGTGGAGATCAAGAAAGTGCTGTTTAAGCCTCTATATACTCTGACCAATACTATTGTGTCACTGAGGTATAGAAACAAAGGGGGTCTTATGTGGTAGAGGGGCCTCTAGACTCTTTCAAGGACTCAGCTCCCAGTTGGACTACTTCTTTGGCCCTATAGCTACACTACCAATCGCTTCAATTCTATACCTGCTAAAACTGAGGTTAAAATGTTTTGTGCATCTTTAGTATCAAATATAACTCCACCCTAGACGAAATATTACTATTGGTAGATATGCCTTTTATTTGCCCCTTAACCCTTTGCAATCCAATTTTAGATTCGGGGTTTCCTAGGGAGCTTTCTCATTCTGCCATTATACAATGGTGCCATCTGCTGGCTAGAACCAGTACTGCGGTATGGGACATGCTGGAGAGGCTCCCTACAACAGAGCAGCCAGTAATATACAGTAAGAATACCCTGCCGGACGTCTTCTGACATTGGAGCTGTACAGCCTTCAGTCAGAATGTCGTCAGACAGTGGATTGGAAAGGGTTAAAGGGGTCGTATGGGCTAATTTCAGCTGATGACCTATCCTCCGTCCAGAGCAGCGGGGCGGCCGAATGTTGTTATCAGCAGACATGGTAGGGAGGGTTGGGACTGGCTTCACTCTCATTGAAATCAATGATAGCACCATGCTGCTGAAGTACTTTTTGCCCAAGATAGGATGTCAGTAACAGGGGCAGGACGTGCAGCAGCAGCTCGGTATTCCCATTTATTTCAATAGGAATGAAGTCGGCTCCCGCACTTCCTCCCCTGTCTGCTGATGACAACGTCTGGCCCACCTCACTGGATAGCAGGCCACACAATCAGCTGATGGATGGGGTCCCGAGTGGCGGACACCCATTCAATAACTACTGATGACCTATACAGAGGATAGGTTTTGAGTTGAAACAAGCCCAGTCAACCCCTTTAAAGAGAACCTGTCAGGTCCTTAGTGGTGTGGGCACTACAGCATAATGATAGATACTGATTTTAGCAGTGAACTGAATATTTGCTTCAAGTGAAATAAAGCAGCAACTCTGCCAGCCATAATACTCCCTGACTGCCATTATGTCCTTACAATACTACTAGCTACAATACCCCCAACAATGCCAGCCATAATGTCCCCATAACACTGCCAACCACAGTCTTCCCCCAAATAGTGTCAGAAATCCACAGTACCCCCTAACATCAGCACCTACATGCAGCTGGGTGAACAGCTTGTAGACGGACAGCAGGCACATGTAGGCTAGGGGCAATCACCACACTTAGGTCCACCTGGCCTGATGATATTCTTCCTCCTTGCTGCAACATCCTATGGAACAATATGAATTATCTTCCTCCCCTCTGATGTTCCACGGTAACGTCACAACACAACTGCTTCGCTCTGATACTGCATTTATGTACTGAGCTTGGTTCTGGTGCCGTATTTATGTTATGAGCCTGCTTCTGGTATTGTATATATGTACTGAGGTGTGTTTGTGCTTTTTTTTTTTTAGGAACTTGGCTCTATTACTATATTAATGTTATGAGCTTGGTTCTAGTGCTGCATTTATGTACTGAGCTTGGTTCTGGTGCCATATTTATGTTATGAGCTTGATTCCGGTGCTGTATTTGTTATGATGGTTAGGTACAGTACTTATTTACTGGACTGTTCTAGTGTGGGTATGCTGCTAACTCGCTGCTTTGTGCACAAACCAAATGCTGGTAGAATACTTAGCAGTTCAATATGCATAGATTTTTTTCTTATGACCGGCAAGAGGAAGACCAAAAATCAATACTGCACAGGGTGCCATCTAACCTAAGGCTGGCACTGAATATCACAACCGTCCATAGTGCCTCCATAACATTTCCATACACAGCCCATCCCAGCCATTGTGCTATTAAAATACAGCCAAAACAGCCCCCTAGCCAAAATACTAGTGGCATGCACCTACTTCCCAAATATTTCACTTTTTAAGGGAATTTCCTATTGAACAGATCTTAAAGGAACTGTGGCTTATGCAAAGTAGCCCCTAAGGGGGTGTTTCTGTGAGGGAGGCTCTTCGGGGGTGGGACTTAAAACTTTCTAGCAAATAAGCATTCAAATACTAAGTGATATGCAAGTAACCAGAAAAAACCCTATTAACCTGTGCAATCCGTAGGCACTAGGCTGTAGTACCCAGTTATAATACCGCTGGCGCTCACGTCTGTATGATAATTACATTTTTGTTTGCAACCGGTAAAAATCCGGCTCTCCCGCTCACCTCTCCTGACTCCTAATAAGTCTATTTCTCTCCCGCCGTCACATCTCCACCACTCAAGGTAATTTATAATTTAAATTGTCCGTTCCCAACTTTTCTGCTCGGAGTCTCATCTTAAAATTTCATGATCAATTTCGCCTTTCATCTTTCTGGATAATATGAAAGAGCCAATTATATTTTCTTAATAAAAATCTGGGGTCTGATTAATTGACTATGTAAAGAGATAGGAGATGTGAGGATGAAGCCATCTCTATAACCATACCATGATTGATATCGCCGCTGACGGGGGAGCTTTGTCAAATTGTGTACTTGTGGCTTATGGATCTATTTACGTGCATTTTATAGACTGCTAACTTGTATTTAAAGGACCAGTAAACCGTTTTATAAGGAAAGTCATGAAATAAAAAGCCGCTCCATAACACAGAAGGGCCATTAATGTAAGATGGAGAAATATTATAGTACACAATAATGCTAACTCAGCCCTTTAATGGGATTGGGCCAAGTTGTAAAGTTATCGCCTATTCACAGCATAGGGGATATCTTAATGATTAGTGGTGGACTGATCACAAGAACCCCCACCAATCCCAAGAACTGGAGTCCAGTCAGTCCCCAGGTGAATGGAGAGGAGGTTGCGCACACTCGTCACTGCTACATTTACTCAACTGTCAGCAATTATCGAGTTCGAGCTCATAGGCTGGGTTCACACTTGGCGTATTCCCGCCGGAAATCTCGCGGTTTGGCCGCAGGAAAAACCACGAGATTTCCGCCGGGAGAACCGTCACGGTTTAAGCCGCGGCGGCTTTGAAGCGGCCCGGCCGCTTGCTTTTCCGTTGTGGCCGGCTCTCCCATAGAGGAGAGCGCGGCCGTGACATAAACAAACAAAAAAACGAAAGTAAACAGACATGCTGCTTCTTTTGAAACCGCGGCGGCCGCAGCCGCGGTATCAACCGGATTTATCGCAGCGGATTAGCCGTCCCGTGTGGACGAGGTTTCTGAGAAATCTCATCCACATGGCTGGCTAATCCAGAGATTAGCGGCCGCGGGCGGTTTTGCTGCGGCAGAACCACGGCAAATCCGCCCTGTGTGAACCTAGGCTTAGGCTATCTCTGGTGCTGTCAGTGAAGTGAACTCAGCATCAATTTGCGTCCATTTACTGGGGGACTCTGCGTCAAATTCTTAATCAAATCTGCATGCTATTACATTCAATGGGAATCTGCGCCTTATAGAGTATGGATTTTTAAATCCATGTGTGGAAAAAAAGGAAGTGACACATCATTTGTTGACGTGGATTCCATGTTGTTTCCGCACAGAATTGGGTGTTTTTTGAAAAAATATGTGATGGATTCTGCCATCCAATCATACCCTTAGACCAATCCAAGAAAACATTTCCCACTCAAATACATTATAGGTGTAGTAACAAGTTATAAAGTTAACCCCTTTCCACAGGATCGGAGATAATTTCATGATCGGTGCAGATCCAACTGCTGGGACCCTCACTTATCCTGAGAACTGGAGTCCGGGCAGTGAATGGAGTGGAGGTCACACAGGTATGCTGCTGTTGCATTCACTTCAATGACAGCAATGGAGATCGCCTAAACTCTTGAATTCGGTAATCAATGGCGCTGTCATTGAACTAATTGGAGCAGCGGCTAGTATGCACAACATCATTGGATCTTCTTTAGGGATCTCGCAAGATGTTTGCAGGATGAATTGAGGGAAATGCCAGCCAAAGTGTATCAGATGTTAGTAGAAAGTATGCCACGGAGAGTATCCAGTGTCATTGAACTAATTGGAGCAGCGGCTAGTATGCACAACATCACTGGATCTTCTTTAGGGATCTCGCAAGATGTTTGCAGGATGAATTGAGGGAAATGCCAGCTAAAGTGTATCAGATGTTAGTAGAAAGTATGCCACGGAGAGTATCCGGTATCATTAGGGCTGAAGGAGCCCCACTAAGTACCACCATGTGGAAATAACTACCACTTTTGATTCTTGCTCAGATGTCCAATTACTTTTGATAGGCTAGTGTACGTAGCTGCGCGCCTCATAGAGGTTTCCAAAGAATTTGTATAAATCAAAGTATATCTAACAGAAGATTCTTCAACTGCAATCTTATCCACCCAAACGTTTGTCATACTAATACATCAATCTATTAAAAAGTATAAAAATTTATGACGCGAACAGCTCCATAAACATAATATATGCGCCACACCAACAGCTGATGGTATGCAGGAATTTTCCCCATTGAAGCGTCTCTTTCTCCCCTCCGTCGGACCTGCACCCATTATCCGCATACATATTTTCTAAAGAGTTTCAGTAATTGATGTGAAGTTGAGGTCTAACGAAGTGACATTAAACAGGCATCATTAGGCACTTCGCTTTTTCTATCACTGTTGATAAATACATTATGTTCCTCGGAAATACGGTGAGACCCGGCACGATTATACCTAGGAACAAAGTTTACACATGTGATCATATCCATTTATCGACTAAGTGCGACGGATTTGCAGGACGCTTGGACAGTTAATAGATGTTTGTTTTGCCTCCATAAGTACACCACATTTTATGGTAGGGCTACATGGAAACTTTTGCAATGCTGCCTGGTCCCATATTAAAGGGGTAATGGATACAATTTCAAGATTTCGCCCATCTATTGGGTATGAAAACTGATAGATCTGTGGGGTCTGACCACTGGAACCCCCTCCCTTCCCGAGAATGGGAGAGGGTCCCGTTTCCCCGTCCTCCTCACTTCCTGGTTTCTTCTTGCACATCAGTGAATGGAAAGCAGGTTGCACAAGTGCTTTGACTCACCCCACCAGTGGGATTGCCGGAGATAGCCAAAAGCTGTACTCAGCTATCTCTGGCAGTCTCATTGAGATGGAGATCTCTTTGATTTTCATCCTCTTCAGTTTTTAAGGTTGAGTATGCTGTTTTTCTTGATACAGATCCATCCAGTAAGGCATTGGAAAATCCATATGTGGGTTAGCACATCAACAGGGTTAAATTCACGTGTGAATCCACTGCAAAATTCATGGCAGAAGCACACAGATTTTTGCCACAGTTTAAGAGATCAAATGTGAGATAGAAATTCGACATCAGATTCCACTGTGTGAACATACCAAAAAAGTGTCAAGATGTGGGTCTGCTCTGCAAACACTGGTTTGACTTAGGGCCAGATGCCAAAGCAACACCTAAGGCACTCTACCAGTTGGGATATGGGCATCACTCGAGGTCCCCAAGCTGTTATACTGGAAATTGTCCTAGTGCTGTGGCAGTTGACACTACTATAGAGCAAGGCGCTGTACCTGATTGTGTGACCATAGGGGTAGTCATTGAGTGCAAGGAAGGCAGTACAACATCAGAATGAGGAAGAAGCCAGAGGTCAGGACATATAGAGCAGGTTCAGAATGATACAACAGGGTAGGAGGCGGACCAGGCAGCAGACAGAAGCGTAGGCAGTATAACAAGCTTGGGTCAGGAGCAAAGAATACAATGAGGTCAGGAATGGGCAAAGCCATGAACTGGAATGTCAGAACACACAAGATAATACCTTAAGCTGGACAAAAAGACCATAAATTCAGGAACCCTCTGTAGGGGAAGAATGACTGATATAGCTAGGGATACCTCATGGTTGGCAGAGGGAAACTTTCTATGGTGTGCACTGACCTTTTAAGAGTACAAGCTTGTGCACGCACCCTTCCGGCCACTGACAGAGACCAGGCAGATGCCAGAGCACATACCCTAACACTCATTGAAGGGGTTCTTTTACGAAAGACATAAATATCTGAATGCTGGGAGTCCAACCACTGGGACCCACAGCAGTCTTGAGTAGTGCACTCAAATTCTCCATGTTGATGGAGTGGTAATGCACATGATTGACTGCCACTTTAATGGGACAGAGGGAGATTGATATGCTTGGTTATCTCTCTCTGTCCTATAGAAGTAAGTGGAGTGGTAGTGACGCATGCGCACCATTACTCCATTCACATGGGGCATTCTGGGTGTATATTTCCTGGGATTGGTGGTTGGATCCCTAGTGATCATATATTTTCATCACATATCCTGGGCATTGCAAAACATATCTTTAAGTGGTCACATTTATTTCTCTAGCATGGTATAAGCATGGGTAATGCACGTTACATCTCATTATATTTACTGTGTAACCCCCTACCCTGGTGGATCATGGGTTATTTCAACTAAAGATGCTTCTAATATCCAGTTGGTGAGTCTGCACCAGCTGTGAAAGTTTCCTTGAACTTCACAATTTTACTCACTTCGTGTCACTGACAGTTCATGAAATTCACAGGTAATATACAATGTGATTGAATGCAGAGGGCAAACACAGGGACATCAATCAGCCAGCCTGACTCAGCTTAAATGAAAGGAGAAAGAGAGAGTGAGAGAAAAAAATGAGGTGGTTGCCAGACTTTATGTTTAGGCATTAGCATAAGCCTATATAAAATGAATCCGCTGTATACTAGTTCAGTAATAGCAATAATATTAACACTAATAATAGTATTTACTTTATTGATTTTTTTGTTTTACCAGAGCCACAGGGTAATAACATTTATATTCCTGTGCAGTGATGAAATACAAATTAGACATTTAAGCCATTTATCTCTTTTCTATATACCTCTGAGATATGGGCTTAACAATACTCCAATGAAATATCTAAGAGAGAATTTGCCCGCATTCTCCACCATTTTATGTATATGAAATTTTATTATGACCACTACACAAACCTCACAGATATTAAATACTTCTTTATTTGGTATATAAGACCAAGCTAATGTGTTTTCTGATACACAGCTCCAAATTCTCTATATAGCTATAAAATACCATATACTATAAAATTCTGGCTGCCTGCAGCCTCTGGTAGAGGGAACATATGAGTTTACTGCATGCTTTTTACCATTTTAACGATACTTTTTATGAAGAAATACTGATCACCAGCTCAGAATTTTTAATCTCTAAATGACATGGTAGTAAAAGGTAGGGATTGGCTTTAAAGGGAACCTATCAGTTCCTGTGAGCCCCATAGATTAAGGCTATTGGTACATAGAACAGGGGTTACTGAGTCCTGATATATGACCTTCATACTCACTTGTCTCTCCATTCCATAGCTGTCTGTCCACAAAGTTGCCCCTTGGTCCAATGAGCAGATTCCTGTCCTGTCATTGTGGACATGTTTGTGCATACATGCAAGAGAGAGGAGTCTGCTCAATGGCCCGAACTCAAGCTTTGCTGGTTGATAGCTCTTGACTTCTTGCTTGAGACTTTGGGCAATACTGTCTAATAGTTAGACAGTGCAAACTTTTAGCATGTTTCTTTTTATCCATGTGCTGCATATAGCCCACACTTTTTCCATTAAGTCACACTTCTTTTTTGGATGCGGCAAAAGTGCCTAAAACTGGTGCATTTTCAATAGTAAATCTTCCCCATTGAATACATATCCTGTAATTCAATTGTTCTAAGCATTTCCCATGATCTACAGGACTGGAAATACATGGCGCTTCCAAAAACATAGCCGCACACATTCAGGAGTTGTGCCTGGTGCTGCAGCTAGGCTCTGTTAAAGTAAATGGGACTGAGCTGCAGTACCAAGCACAACCTGTGGGCAGATGTGGCACCATTTTGAAAAAAAAGCAGCCATGTTTTTCTAACACTGTATAACTTTGTAGACTACTCTATTACATTTGCACACTTGGAAGTCTGCATTACCTGTTGCTAATGAGAAAGTTCCCTATGAGGCATCACAGGGTGAATCCATTCATTGCATTCTCTCTTCATTCTCCCCTTTCCAGTCCTGTAGAGCAGTCAGAGTCTATTCATGATCATGGCTTGTGGCAATGCCCATGTAACCCGTGCTGCTCTTTAAGAGATAATTCCAACTAAAAGCTCAAAGAGTTGTAAGTTGATGTTGGCAGGGAGCAAACAGGGCAGCACTGCGGGTGACCATTTACATGTCATTACTTAACAGTTCTGTCTGCACTTACACACTTATTAGCGGTAGGAATGCAGTACTGGAATAGTAATGATTCTTTCCATTTTGACATGATAATCGCTCCGAAACATTATTTTTGCTACGTTCATGTATGTAGACCTCCTACAGGGATTGCCATCCAGCTTTCCAAGAGTCCTGAATATCACTGCTTGTTAAAGGCCTCTTGGAAATATGGACATCTATGGCATCCACAGGATGTACCATACATGTATAATTAAAGTGGGCCACTTTCTGTTTCTCTTAGACACAATGGCGCTGGAACTGGTCATCTACTATTATAGCCCACCTATGCTACGGAACAGCGAGTCGTGCATTTGGATATATTAACTGGAGTGCCAACATTGTAATTTCTCTAATAAAGTGTCACCTATGTGTATTTCTAACAATCTATCCATCTATCTAAATTTTGAAGGAAAGTTTCCATGAATATGGACCAGTGCCAGCAACGTCCTTGCAGTCTTGGCACACCATAACTGTGCTTCATCCATTAGTCACTGTCTATGATGATGTTGTATGTAGGTGAACTTTCCCATTTTTTATCTCCACACCAAACTGTAGGTTGCCTGATGATCTCTTAGTCTTAAATAAGTAAATGAATACAGATCCATTAAATCTCGTCATTAGGCTAATTAGACTCAAGAAGTTCCTTTAACTTTGTATCCAGACGAACTCTGAATTCTCCCCACAGGCGTTGGCAGCTTTCTGCACTATTAAAGGCTATGTTAATTAAAGGGTCTAAACTTAGTGCTTGTTAATTGTCATTATTTTACATGATTAGCTGCTAACGAGTACAAATGGCTTCTTTCATTCGGGTAAATAGAACTGTGAACTTGTTGATGGGGTGATGGCTCCCCATGGAAGAGTGTCTTGTCTGACGATTTAAGCTTCATTTGTGCTGTTCTCTAGATTACTGTATGTTCAGGTTCTGTCATTTGTGGTTTATTGGCTTCAGTTAGTATTGTACATACAGTAAATAATGTACCAACTAGTAGTAAAGACTGGTAGGAGATGCAAGTGAATGTCAGCCTTTGATTATCATCTTTATGGGTTAGATTAACTCTGTAATCTGATGTTGGGCTTTTGTGCAGCGGTTCGTCCATGGTGACCCTTCACATGCAGTACCGTATGGATGGTTCTGGTGCTAATGGATGTTCCAATGACCTGTGAGACCTCCTGAGCAATGGCAGATGATGTGTGTGATATCTTCACAGCTCGTACAAGGCTTTGTTGTCCACATTATATCAGTTTATGAGGTCTCCTTGAACGTGGCGGCACCGCACACACCAGATGGTCTTCATTTCTGAATAACATTGCCAATAGTGGGCTATGGAAGGTCAAAAAGTGCTGTGATGTCCCCTGCTGATTGGCTGCTCAGGTGACATCCCACCACTAGACCCCGTTGGATGTCTACAGCTCTTGGCATTCTGATGGTTTCTCCATTGGAATATGGCTGTGTGATACTCTCTTTTATACCTAATGCTCTTCGCCTGACAGTACATGATTCAGATTAATTTTGTAATATACATTTTTAAGGATTGAAGCCCAATTTCAGGCTCTAATTCCTTTGAAAAGACACAGGGCTAAGTGATAAAATTCTAGCTGTTGTCAGCCATCAATAGAAGGAGTTTACTAAATACTGTTGATACATTGAACTCAATGCTATAATAGGAAACTATAGATACTCTATATGCCATTATATGGTTTCTCCATGAGTGTAAAAACACAGACTGGACACTATATGGCAGAACTTGACTTATTCTATAGCAATTGCCTTTCCTGGGTAGTAACAGTTTTTCCAGTACTCAGATACCCCCAACACTTACAGTGGGGTGTAAGTATGTAATCAATAATCACAATTGATAAGAAAAAGTATATGAAACACGTATCAACATGAATAGGAAAGACAGATACAAGACTAGAAACAAGCCAATAGATGACTGTCACATCTGACCAGAACTGAACTGAAACATAGACAGAGGTAGGGGATAGGCTGGGAGATGTGAAGTATACCAAGGGATATGGAGACAGCAGGTGTTGGGAAGTAAGTATCTGTCCCTGATCCTGTAAAGGTGAAACCTATCGGTAGGCAGAGGACCTGACCTGACGAGGGCGACCCTGCAAAAATGAACCTAAGGGGATTTCCTGCACATCCTGGGATAGAACATGGGAGATAGGGACTACAGGAAAGGTGATGAAGTGAGACTGACAGACAAACTTGCTACTAATGAAGAATACAGACAACCATAATAAGCACCTGAAGAGGGAGAAGATGAATAAGAACCAAAGAGCAAAAGCAAACTGACACACAGCAAAGGTATATATAGGAGCATAAAGCAAAGTGCTACATACAACTGACTAGGACAAGTAACTCAAAAGAGTATAAGCAATATCCTCTGCTCAGAAGAGGCAGTATAAATATGTTATCTAAGTTACTTATAAGCTGGTTTGAGCAAAAGACAGCCCAGCCAGCCAAGCAGCCTGGAAACAGAAGGGATATACTACTTCCTTGGTGTCTAGCGCCAATTGATATTGCACACGTGGCGATCGGGGCATCATGTGGTCTGGCAATGATGCTGTGACATGATGCCAAACCATCACTGCACCCAGAACTTGGCGTAGGTGGTGCCATGGCAATGACAAAAACAGTATAGTGATGATAACTGGATGATGATGTCACAAATGGATGATTGTTTTGGGAGTAAGATAATTAAGCAAATGATTTATGGAAACATAAATAACAACCTGACAATAACTGACCCTAAATCTGGCTTTTGCTGAGTATACCCCTAGTATTTCCATTACGCTGACCTTGAAACCAGACACCACTGTCCTTGAGTAACCCTAAAATATCTTTATGGAAACCCTAACTGAAACACTGACCCCGGCAAACATTGAGAAGCCATTAAGATCCAGAGTCAAAATAGCAAAACTGAATAGACCTGAACTATGAAACAAGTGTAGGCAGATACAAAAAGAGAATGTGCACACAGAAACTACAAAGCTAGGGATGAAGGACTGGACTAGACAATCATAGGAACCCAGGAAACTATAGGCCTGTGAGCCTGACTTCTATACCGGGAAAGATATTTGAACAAATTGTTAAACAGCATGTATGCAAGTACTTAGATGAGAATGGAGTAATTAACCAGAGCCAGCATGGGTTTATAACAAACAAGTCATGACAGACTAATCTAATTTTCTTCTATGACAGAATCACCAACTGGTTTGATCAGGGAAATGCGGTAGATATATATAGTACATTGTGAGCTTAGTAAAGCATATGACTAAGTATTTCATACCATCCTTAATAAAAAAAAAAAAGAACAAATATGGGATTGACAAGGCAAATGTTAAGCGGTTTCACAACTGTCTGAGTGATCGTACTCAATGAATGGTCATAAATGGCTGTGCATCGAATTGGAAGAGTGTGCCAAGTGGGGTACCACAAGGCTCTGTCCTGGGTCCAGTGTTGTTCTACATTTTTATAAATGATCTGGAGGAGGGAATTGATGGGAGACCGATCAAATTTGTTGACAACACAAAGCTATACCTGGAGTATATTGATCCACATATACCCATACACCATAGAACCAATATACCGTAGGATATCTGTTGATGGATTCATCTCTTAGTGGTCGGGATCCAACATTACCCTGCTCCAATATAACATATACTCTACATATTAGCTAAATGCAGTTTTGTAATACACAATAACGCTAACTCACCAGCAAATGCAAGCTCATGACATCACTGCTGTCTTTCTGGCAAGCTTGACAGACAAATCTTTGGCCGAGAAACACAGAACGGTGGTGACTACTGAGAATTAATATCAGCCTCGCTAAATCTCCTTTGTGAATCTTGAAATTCTTCAAGTTATTCTTTATTCATGACAAGACTAGACTCCGTACACTTTAGCCAGGGGTATCGCTGTGTTCTTTCTCCCTGCATCAGTTCATTCTATAATATGTCCACTTGCTCCATATATCATTTAATTCAGATACTCAATGATTACCATAAAAGTTCGTATAGATGGTCATGTGGCGCCGCACAAGCTCCAAGTGGTGCAGAGACGTAATAGGGCACCATCAGAAGTCTATAAGACCGTATTGTACAACTGTATGCCTCCAAATTAATATGGAGGTTACACATGTAATTCAACAAGAAAAATATGTACCATATGGTGGCAAATCTAGATATGAAAGCACAGTGGCTCTATGTGGTGCTATACAGTCCCAGAGTGCTTGGAACCTATAGGGGTTTTCCCATCTCATACACTGATAGCATATCACTAGAATATGGCATAACTTTATAATAAGGGTGGAGGCATCAGTGCCGTGACTGTGCACAGGGTGAAGGCATTGTGTAGTGATTGGCACAGGGTGGAGACATCATTACAGTGACTGGCACATGATTTAAGCATCAGTACAGTGACTGGCATGGGATAGAGGCATCAGTGTAGTAACTGGTCTAGGTTGGAGGCATCAGTACAGTGACTATGTACAGGGTGGAGGTATTATTTAGTGACTGGCACAGGGTGGAGGCATGAGTGCAGTAACTGGTCCAGGGTGGAGGCATCAGTGCAGTAACTATGTACAGGGTGCAGGTATTGCTGTAGTGACTGGCACAGGGTGGAGGCATTAGTGCAGTAACAGGTTCAGGGTGGAGTCATGATTGCAGTGACTATGTACAGAGTGGAAGTATATTGCTGTAGCTACTGGCACAGGGTGGAAGTATCAGTGTAGTTACTGGTCCTGGGTACAGGCATGAGTGCAGTAACTATGAACAGGATGGAGGTATTGCTGTAGCGACTGGCACAGGGTGTAGGCATCAGTGCAGTAACTGGTCCTGGGCGGAGGCATGAATGCAGTGACTGGCACAGAGTGGAGGTATTGATGTAGTAACTGGTCTACGGTGGAGGCATCAGTACAGTGACTATGTATAGCGTGGAGGTATTGATGTAGTAATTGGTCTACGGTGGAGGCATCAGTACAGTGACTATGTACAGGGTAGAGGCATGAATGCAGTGACTGGCACAGGGTGGAGGTATTGATGTAGTAACTGGTCTACGGTGGAGGCATCAGTACAGTTACTATGTGCAGGGTGAAGGCATTGATGTAGTAACTGGTCTAGGGTGGAGGCATCAGTTGGACAGAACGATGAGCCTGGCTGCTGTATTCAGGATGGACTGGACAGAGAAGCGTATAGTACGGGGGGAGACTGATCATTAATGAGTTAGGCCCCTTTTACACTTCAGCATTATTGTGCAAATCACTTGTTAGATCAATCAGGTTGCATGATAATTGTGCAGTGTGAACGCATGCAGTGAAAGACTGATCAGCAATAAATCGCTCACCCGCTCTTTCATGCAGACCATAAAATCATCGTAGGTCTGCTGCTGCATCATACAGTTTCAACAGGCAGTTGTTCATCTATGAATGACTGCCTGTTTACTGCGAATGGAGACGGGAACGATCCCCGGTCTGCTCCACCTCCATTCACTGAGCGCTGCTCGTTCCGGACAAAACGCAGAGGGGCGAGGTGACATAGGTGTGCAAGTGATTGTATATAGGAGGATACAATGATACAGCGCTATAGTGAGAGGAGGGAGAGTCCTCAGTAAGCAGAGGTTTGATCTTCCTTCCAGATGGGCATCACCTGCAGTCTGTCTTTATGTGTTTGATCAGAATACAAGCCTCATACTCCGTACCTGCAGTAAAGAACAATCCCATTAGCGCTCGTCCCTCCGTTCCCGAAGCTGTACTTACTTGTGTAGATTAAATTGCGGCTTTAAAGCTTCGTCTTAAATATAGAACTCATATTTTAAGTAGGGATCGGGGGCGCCCTGTGAGGAGTTTGCAGAGTTTATTAACATCTTCTGCACTGCGATTTAGTTGACAAATGTACCGTTGGATCTTATTACATCTACAGCAAGATAACTTCCCAGAAGACGTATTTTGGATTTTCAGAGTCGGTCTGTTTTTAATACATTTACACTTTTTTCATATGTTGTAGCAGAGATACATTTGTCACTGAATGGTTGTTTTTGGACATTGAATTTTCAGTTAAAGGGGTTCTGCAGTTAAAGGGGTCTGCCTATTGTGAGGGTTGAGCACACGATCTCCTTTGCTGGAGTCAAAGGACACGTATTTCTTTTTTCCAACATGAAACCCAGAGTAGGTTTTAGGGCTTATGCAGACGTATATCGGCTGGGTGTTCACGCCGGCCAAAATATAGCTTCCCTCTCTGCAGGGGGAGAAGGCTGGAAGAGTCGGGAGCAGTGCACTAAGCCCGAGCCCCCCTCTCCGCCCCTCGGCACTATTTGCAATGAGAGGAGGCAGGACAGGGTGGAGCTAAGCCCTGCGAGTTGGCTCCGCCCCCTCCCTCCCATTGCAAATAGTGCCGAGCGGTGGAGAGGAGGGGGTGGGAGCTCAGTGCACTGCTCCCGACTCTTCCAGCGTCCTCCCCCTGCAGATAGGGAGGCCGTATATCAGTCGGCGTGAATACGCAGCCGTTATACGGTCGTCTGAATAAGCCCTTAGGATGACACATGGTCAGGTTTATTATTAATAAGGTTGCAAGCAATAAAAAAACAAACACAAGCAAAGTAGGAACAAAAGTAAAGACCCTGCTGTGTGGCACTAACTAGTACACAGTATATACCTCACTGCCAACTGGAGGGCTTCTCCCTGCCAGCTACAACAAAAGCCCTACTTAGCAACTTGATGGCTTTTTCCCAGGAGTGTACATTAGCCGTCCGTTTTCACGGCGGCCGATATACGCTGTGGCCTGATGCATTGGATTCCAATGCATCAGATCACATGGCCGTATTCCTGAGATGTAAAAGCCCCCGGCCAGGTCGATATAGCGTTGGGCATTTTTACGTCAGGCCCAAAAGATAGTCCTGGAACTATCTTTTGGGCTGGAATACGTTGGACGCTGCATAGGCTTCTATGAGAGCCCATGGCAGCAGCCAGATGGGAGTTTAGCAGCGTGGCTGCTAAACTTCCTCCCTCTGCTCTCCTCCCCCCGTGCAGGCTCACCTCTGCTCACCTCTCTGCTCCTTCTTTGCAAGGGGAGGAGGCGGGGCAGGGGTGGAGCTAAGTGACAGCCCATCCCACCTCCTCCCATTGCTGGCTGCAGACAAAGAGCAGGACGTGAGCAGAGCTAAGCTCTTGCCCTTCCCCCGCCCCTTGTCCATAGCCATCAATGGTAGGAGACGGGATGGGCCCTCACTCAGCTCCACCCATGCCCCGCCGCCTCCCCTTGCAAAGAACGAACGGGAAGGAGAGCGAAGGTGAGCCTGCGAGGCGGAGGGAGGGGAAAGGGGCGACGGCATGGTAGTCTTGGCATATATGTGCCTGGATCCATGCTGTCTGAACGGACGCACAAACGTTTAATTTTGTGCGCCCATTCACCAGTTTTATCTCTCCCAATGTACCGTACATCATCTGGCCGTAAAAACGGCGGCCGATATACACTCGTAGGAAACAGCCCTCACTCACAGACCATGTTAGCCTCACACAGACCAGCTTTCTGTGTCCCCAGGAAGAGCAGCTACTGATCTCCCAGCTGCCTTTAAATCTCCACCCACTGGCTAACTTAATTAATCAGCCAGCAGGTGATACTCTTCTCCTGCTACTCCAGACATAAGAGGAATCTGGGAGAAATATACCTCCCCTCCACAACCACACCTCCATACTTGTGACACGAGATAGAAAGTTATTGTCTACCCACAGGATATGAGATAGCTTTCTTATCCAAACACTGAGATTCCTACCAATCCCATGAATGGTGTGACAATGATACATGCATGCAGCTGTCCCATGCATTTTAATGGGTTATAGCCAAGTTCAGGCACTCAGCAATCTCCAACACTCTCAGTGAAATGAATGGAACTGCAATCTTCTGAAAATCCGTGCCAAATTCCCATCAAAATCTTCGTGTAAATATAAAAACCGCATTGTAAACTTGTGAGTTAGTGCAAAGATTTTAGATGTGGATGACGCCCGGATTCTGCTTTGGGTTTAGTAGCTTGTATGCACGGACTCCACACCAAAATCCTCATGGGAATTTGCATGGTTTCCATTCCTTTCAATGGGAATCCATGCAGTGGTTTGTAGGCACGCAGACTTTCAGTGTCATTAGGCACCTTATTGTGCAAGCGGAAACCTCAGTGCCTGCTGGCACCAAATTTTGCTGCGGGTTTTTTGCAGTCACTCAAGGGTTCTTGACCACCTGTCCAAGGAATCTGGTGGCATCTGGTGATAGCTTCTTCTTTCCACCAAGTCCAGGTAGTGCAACCAACGTTCCTGCAACTTGGAACTTGTGAATGTCTTCTAACTGTATCTCTAGGAACATTCCTCGCTTTTGCTATCTTGTTGTATCCTTTTCCTTGTTCGTACAAGGCAGAGATCTCTTAACTTTTTGGACCCCTCTCTTGACTTAGTCTAATTTCTAACATGCAGTCAAACGTCACATTCCACAAAGCCCTAGCCAGTGCAGATAATTATGATTACAATGGTATTATTAGTATGCTGCAGCGGATATGATGAATCTCACCCAACCTGCATTAGACACACCATAGTATTCATTAGTTCATATCAAGATGAAAGCGCTGACTATAGCGACTCGTAACCCATTGTGTCTCCGTCGCCGGGCGGATCACAGGAAATGCTATTGAAATTCTATCAAGACTTTCTTTTCACTCATATTTCCGGCTTTCTGCATTATCCTTGCATTTCATTTGAAATCGCTGGAGATTATAGTCTGACACTGAGCGATGGTGTACGCAGAATTATAAAGACCCCAACAGGAGCAGAGGAGATTATCATCGGGAATGATGACCAGTAGCCGTCTGCCTGGGAAAATGAGCTGTCAGAGATCTGGAGATTAGTAGGATGGGGTAACTAATTCACAGAGATCCCATGATGGACTGACGGGCTGTGCACACTGATAGAGGTAACCTCAGGAAAGGACAAAGGAGAATGGGGCAGAATGATGCATGGATGTAGCAGAGCTGAATTCGTCACTTTCTCCTGTGTTACATTATGCTAGCTCATTGGATGACATAAAATAATAGATTTACCTGCAGCTTTTTGTGTGAAGCTACATACTAAGCAATTATGGCAAATAACAAATTCAGCTCAGCTGCATCTATACACATAACTCACTGAACTAAACTATGGATAGCCTATCCTTACTGTAGGCCATCAATAGTAGATTGGCGAAGGTCTGACGCCCAGGACCCTTGCTGAACAGCTTTCTCCTGACTGCTTTGTTCATGCAGTGAACTGATTTCTGCAGGAAGCAGACAGCTCCGTACTCACTGCAGTGGTCGGACTTGGTATTACAAGCAAAGTTCCCATTCATTTTAATGAGAACTTTGCATGTAATACCAAGCTTGGCCACTGCAGTGAGAATAGAGCTGTCTGCTTCTTGTTTTAATCAGTTCAGTGCCCGAGCGATCCAATGAATGGCTGACCAGTCAGAATCCTGGACATCAAACCCCCGCCAATCTACTATAGACGGCCTATCCTACATACCAAATGGGAAGCGCATCAACATTCATATGGGTATTTCTAGATTGGAGCATATGTTCAAGATAATAGAGATACCGTTATCATCATCACCAAGTCCCACATCTACAAATACAGTATATGTGTGTATATATATATATATATATATATATATCCCTGTGTATGACAAACTCAGCTCTGCTATGTCGAACATACTTAGCTGCTTGCACCTTATTTCTGTGGTTCCTGACTTTTGACTCATAGATATAATATTCATGTATATATATTACATTTTTAATGCCCGACACCTAAGAAGTTCGGGTTTCTGAGCCTCGCCTTGAAGGATTTTCCTTATCTCTTTGCATCTCATAAATATGAATGCAATCGAAAATATTCTTTGAGGCGTGTATAATTGAGTGAGATCCCCGGCCGGATGACTGTCACCTGAGTGACATGTTCTGATCTGTGGATAATAGGCTGTGGCTCCTCTCTCTATGTCTGGCCTGTCTGCTTTCTTCTGTCTATCGAGGCTCAGATGCCGTCCAGACTTTTCATTAAGCAGTGCAAAAAACCCCACAAGACAATATGGGGATCCTTGTCAGATTTCTCAGGACAATGTAAAGGCAGATGAATAAGAATGGTGGATAATTCAATATTACCGGTTGTGGTTATAATGCAATTATTAGGTAACCTTTTACTTGCTGGTGGATAAAACCCCTATACAGAGGATCTGTCTGCCCTGCTGTCTAGGAAATACTCGCATAAGATTGTGGGCATCCTTTCTTAAAATTCTACATTGCAATGTTCCTCTGCTATTCTGCCTGGAAATGTATGAATAAATTGACAATTGGGTGTTACCATTCCTATTGTCAAGAGGGTGTGGATTGAAATGGAAACAAAAGGCACAATTCTGCCAACTTTGACATGATAACTTTATTCTGAGGGTCAGTACAATTACTGCAATAACACATTTAGGGCTTATTTAGATGACCGTATATTGGCTCGGTTTTCACGTCAAGCCGATATACGGTGTCCTTGTCTGCAGGGGGGGGCGAGGATGGAAGAGCCAGGAGCAGGAACTGAGCTCCCGCCCCTTTCCTGCCCCTCGCCACTATTTGCAATGGGAGGGGCAGGGGCGAAGCTAAGCGCCATTACTTAGGTCTGCCCCCGTCTTGCCCCCTCCTATTGCAAATAGTGCAGAGGGGTGGAGAGGAGGCAGAGAGGGGGCGGGAGCTCAGTTCCTGCTTCTGGCTCTTCCATCCTCCTCCCCCTGCAGACAAGAACACCGTATATCGGCTCGGCATGAAAATCGAGCCGATATACGGTCGTCTGAAATAGCCCTTATACAGTTTTTTTTCTTTTGCTGCGCTACTTTTGAAAAATTAAATATCTTTAGAAAAACGTTTATTATCTTTTATTCTTTCTTATAATTAATAAAACCTTTTAAAACTCATTTCTACTTCTTCTTGTTTAGTTCCCATAGGGGACTTGAACTTGCGACTGTTTGATCATTCAAAGAGTATAATGCAATACCGTAGTATAATTACTGCATGCAATACCATAGTATTGCATTACACCATGGTCTGACAGGCAGTCTATCAAGCCACACCATAGCTGTTGTGGCTGGGTGTTAGCTGCCAGAGACAGCCAGCATCCACATTGCATGGAGCGAGGTCGTTTGCCAATCACACTCCATACAAAAATCCAACCCCCATGACATAACTGTATGTTCTTGGGCATTAAAAGTTCGAACGACATTGCAGACTCAGCCAGTCATGGCCAAAATGTAAATACTTTTTGGTATACGCTGGCTGGGGTTGCCAGGAGTAAAGAAACAGCTAAGCAGGCTGTACTAGACTGTTTCTGTAACTCTCATAGAAGTGAATGGGAGTTATGGAACAGTGTTGCACAGTGAACTACATTGTTTCCCTAACTTAGATGCTGAGACAGAAAGGGAGGAAACCTGTTCTGGCTATTGATGTGGAGTCGAAGAGGTACCGTGTTTAAGCTTTACCTTGGCTTATATAAATTTTTGCCCCAAAAGAGACACTAGGTCTTATTTTCAGGGATTGTATTATTATACGTACCTAGCAGGCTCAGTACCGGCCCTGCCACTGCTCTTTGGAGCTCCAATGCGCTTTCTGCAGTCATAGGCCGCCCAAGATCGCTTCCTGTTAACAGGATTCATAAACCTCCAGGAAGTGATGGCTCGATTGGTTCTCAATGCAACACTTGGTGAACCAATCACAACATGGCTTTGTGGAGGCGGGATTTATGAATTGGCGAAGCCACGGCATTGATTGTACAATTCATAAATCCCACCTCCACAGTGCAATAGCTGTTATCGGTTTTCGAGCGCTGCTCAGCCAATCAATGCAGCTCTCGATGAATCAATCACAGCCATCGCATTCGTTCATTAAGCGTTGCATTGATTGGCTGAGCAGCGCTCAAGAACCAATCACAGCCATCACTTCCTGAAGGTGGGATTTATGAATCCCGTAACCAGCAATCGATTCTCTGTGGTAATCTGAGGACTGCAACAAAGGCGCTGGAGCTCCGGAGAGCAGCGGGAGGACCTGGACTGGATTTTTTAAAATGTAATGCAGCCAGTGTTTATTTTCAGGGTAGGTCTTATTTTCAGGGAAACAGGGCATGACCCACATCTACCCTGTAGATATGCCATAAATTTGAACTGGGAATATTGCTTCAAAGGGTCATTCAAGCCAAGTACTGTAATTACCATTAAAGGGTTTTTCCCACCCGCAAATATTGGACAAGAGGGTCATTATTAGGATAAGTCATGTGTGTCTGACTACTGGGGTCACAGAATCCCGATATCATAGGAGCCATGGCCGCCTTTCCAGTGTAGAGTCACTCATGATGGAACTTTTTTAAAATCAATATTATCAAGTTTTTTTCTTTGATTGTTCTGCTTCTTTTCATCAGTTGATTATCACTACAGACGCTTCACATGTGATTTATTATTGCTTTTACACTGTTTATTGATGTCTGGGACAAGAACAATGATAGAAGAAACATATACTTGGGACCTGCCACCCAACGCTAAGAGAAAGGGCACTTGGTGCTAGTAGTCCCTCCAATCAAGTCACCTTAAAAGGGCTTTTAAAACATTTATAGGATTTCCATTAATGTTAAAGGAAAGTAAGTGACTTTGTGTGCACATTTATGTTTCTATTAAAATCAGTTGACGCCTTCCCGCTCCATGACATACGGGTACGTCATGGCAGGCTGGTACTTCCCACAAAATGAGGTACCCTTACGTCATCGGGATAGCGCGAGATCATCACTGATCTCGCGCTATCCCGCAGCGGGAGCCGGCTGTCAGTGATAGCCGGTGTCCCGCTGCAACAGTGCCCCCCCCCGCTGTTAACCCCTTCCCTGCCGCGATCTAAGTAGAGCTCGCTCCCTCTGTGTCTCCAGCCGGCTCTCACGATGTTATCGCTAGAGCCCGGCCTGTCGCCATGGCAACAGGACGCCAGACACTGGCGTCCTGTAGTGCAAATGCCTATGATCAATGTATAAGCGATAAGGCATGCCTTATCACAGCGATCATAAGTGTTGTGCTGCAAGTCTCTCAGAGGGACTCAAATTGTGTAAAAAAGAAAAGAAAAATGTAAAAAAAAATGTAAAAACAAACCTTTTTTGTGCTTTTTCTAATATTAGCTAAAAAAAAGTAAAAAAAAAATTAAAACCCGACATATTTGGTATTGACATGTCCGTAACGACGTGTACAAAAAATTGAAAATGCTTTTTATTTTGTAAAGCAAAAAGCGTTAAAAAAATCGCTAATAGATAGAGGCAAAAGCTAATTTTTAGCATTTTGCCTCCCAAAAATGCAATAAAAGTGATCAAAAAAGCCGTATATTCCCCAAAATGGTACCAATAAAAACTACAGCTCGTCTCGCAAAAAATAAGCCCTCACAGAGCTCCGTACATAGAAAAATAAAAAAGTTACAGGACTTTAAATGCAGCGATAGAGAAAAAAAAAGATTTCCAAAAAAAGGGGTTTTTATTGCAAAAAAGTGTAAAAACCTAAAAAAAATATAAAAATTTTGGTATCGTTGTAACCGTACCGACCCGCAGAAAAAATGGATTGTGTCATTTATGCTGCATGGTTACCGCTGTAAAAAAAACAAACAAAAAAAAAACCTATGGCAGAATTGATGCGTTTTCTCTCCCTGTTATAAAAAAAATAATAAAATTTTTACGATATAGCCTATGTACCCAAAAGTGGCACCAATAAAAACTACAGCTCGCCACGCAAAAAACAAGCCCTTATACGGCAAAATACGGAAAAATTAAAAAGTTATGGATTTTGAAAAATGGAGATGAAAATCCCCCAAAAATCGTTGCCTCCTTAAGCCCAAAATAGGCCATGTCCTTAAGGGGTTAAACAGGCTGCACAACTTACATGTCTGTTGCCGCCTAGGTCCTGGGTTATAGTGGTAGTATGTAAGGGGTAATCCCATGAAAGCAAGTTATCCTCTATTCCTAAGATAAGGGATACCTTGCTGATGAACATTGCTGTAGTGATTTGCCTTCTGCTTCTTTTTGCATACTGCAAGTGTCAGTGTAACAGTGGTTTTACTGTTCTAGCATTATATTCATGAGCCAGGAATCTCAGAATGAACAGTGCTAGATGTCCATGCCGCATCCAACAGACAACCCTGTGGCAGCCAATTCATGATGGGAGTTGTAGTTTTGCCACAGCTTGGTCTCATTTCAATACAGGTTAGCTGCAATACCGAATACAACCTGCAGACAGGTGTGGCGCTGTTCCTGGAACAAAGCAGCCATATTTTTTGATTCCTTAAGCTTGCATACCTTGGAGATTAATACAATTCCTTCTTCCAATACAAGTGATAGGGCTAAATGGCCTTTTTCTAGGCGTTTATCTATTCTTGCGATGATTGTGGGCTCATACAATGCGTCACATAATACGATCCTCCATAACCCGAAATGTTATAAATGCGTTTTTCTTTGCTACATAAAACATCATCGGAACAAGATGGTTCTATTAAAAGCTCCATTTCAGGCATAAATATTGTTTATGAATGTGCGAACGCTTCAGCGGGAATTTATGTAAATTCGTACATTCTCAGCCCGCACGCCGGCGTTCACTGATATTTAATCACAAGAAAGTGAACCTCCGCCTCTACAGATCTTTTTCTTCATCCTATATTTTTTTTTACCGTATTTTCGTATTTTATCTCATTGTCGACCTCTCGTCTTCTTCCTTTTCTCATCGGCAATGAAAATTTCCCTTCTAAGAGAAGCCAGCTGAAGCCTTTTCTTCCCCCTCTACGTTTTATGAGATGAACAGAGTAATCTTTCACACTGCTGATCTGGAACTAGGAGCGCAAAAAAAAAAAAAAAACCCTAGTACGAATCAGGGGTGTTCTTCAGTCTGGTCACGTCTATCGGACTCAATTGTCTTGCTTGGTGCCTTCTCAAACATCTTCACTCCGGCCTTGCATTCTCAATGTTATCTCTTGCATGCCTTCTATATTTCGCTCTTTCTGTTGTCTCTTCAGGATTTCTCCAGCGTCGGGTCATTGTGGTGTGAATATTCATGAGCCTCGGAAGATTCTCGATGACCGGATTTATTACCTTAGCAGACACTGGTCAAACATAATGTAACGGTGATGAAACATGGTACAATAGGTTACAATCTATCAATAGGACTGATTGTATGGGACGATAAAGTAGAATTAAAGGGGTTTTCCCATTAATGACATTCATCCTCTATCCACAGAATGAGGGGTTCATGTCTGATCAATGGGCATCCGACTTCTAGGTCCCTCAGTGATCCCAACACTCTGAGTTTCCCATGTGAATGGAGCCGTGATGCTCATATGTGACCATTGCTTCGTTCATGGTGGTCACACGTACATTACCCCTCCATTCATATGGGGAACATGCATGATCACCAGTCCATTTACTTCCACTCCATGCACTCGGCAATCCTCCTCCGTCCCATAGACGTCAATGGAGCAGTGGTCATTCTTGTGCACCACCACTCCATTCTCATGCTTGGGGTGTGTAGAGGTTGAGATTGTAGGGGGTCTTAGTAGTCAGACCCCCAGCGATCAGACATTTATCCCCTATCATGTACATAGGCAATAAATGTAATTAGTTGGAAAATCGCTTTAATGCATCTAGTCTAGTAGTGTTGAGAGCATTGATGGTGCTGAAGCTGAATTGGCTCATGGGCAGTGGTGCCTAATTGCACCCTACAGCAGCAAGACTATATGTTGGCAATGTGATGGCTGAGTAAGATTGGCTTCACCTCTGGTCGGAGGTTCTGCCTCAGATCTGTCTCACAATACCCTCTAAAAGCTGGGCAGCTGACCGGAAACCGAACGGATGCCTGTATAGTCAAGATAGGGTTAAGAGTCACCATGAATATTCCCTTTACCTGCTTCTTGAATGGAGCAGTAAAGCAGAACCCCAAGCGCAGTTGTGAAACCACCCTAAGGCTACCTACACATGGTCGATCGCAAAATTGAGCCGTGAAACTTGACCCAATATCGCACTCTTGAACGTGTGATGTACCCGCATCTGTGAAGTTCTGATCCTCTGGCGCGATGGATCGGACGTGTTTCCCATTGATTTCAATGGGAAACCTTGTATCACATTTGCATGCACATAATACATCATGCGAGAGCCATGCGATGCATTAAAGGTCCCGCTGAAATAAGAACGCATCTGGAAATCACATGCAGAAAACAAATCGCGGCATGTTCTATTTCTGTGCAGGTCTCGCACTCCCGGCGCCCCGGCTCTGCTCTGCACATGTGCCAGCTGGACGGCAGCCGGCACATCAGAGAGCCGGAGCCATGGCAGCAGGTGAGAGCCGCACTGGTCCCTGCAGGGGTGCAGGTTGGGTCCTGCTGGGAGAATTCTCCCAGCGGGATCTGACCCGGTCGTCTGCAGGCGGCCATACAAAAAGCTCCTCTGGACACGGCTTCCGCAACTGGAAATCCACGTGTGGATTTGCCTCTTAAGAAGGGCTAAATCCGCATTCAGATCAGCGGTAAACTGAAGTGTAAACCCAAATCTATGTAAGAAATTTGTGTCTCATGTTGAGGCGGAATCAGAAAACATTATTCTGGAGCCTGCTGTACTTTTTCTGGCAGCGAGTTTTACTACTAGTGCATTCCTAATGAGAGAATGACACGTCTTCTCTCATCACAAGTAAACCACATCCTTAGTTATTATTCCTGGTGACACATCGGCTGCTGTCGCCAAGTGATGATTTATATTTTAATGGCTTCCTTAAAGGATCGTTCAAGGTTTTCCAAGTCAGCATCCTCCGTTCTTCTCAGCCCTTGTATAAGTGAACAGAGCTGAGAACCATACGGTATTATATCCCCACGACATGACGCCCAACAGTGGGGTAATTACTGACACTAACTGCTTGTCATACGCTCCTTATAGGTCTCCAAATCCCATCCATAGACACGTCACCAGAGTAACGCTGCATGTGATCATGTACGTCTTCTCATCTGTCTGGAGTCTTGGACCATTAGCCTAAAGGTGTATTCCGGTTGTGAAGCAAATTTTTAAAAATTCCATATATGAAAGGTGTTTGTGCCATGTTTATGCACAGCTGGTTATGGGTAGAATCGTGCAGCCTTTACCGTCTTATCTTGTGTTTAGTTTTCCCACTTCACTATTTTCCAAGATGGCCGCCGCATCCCTGCTGGCATGCAGCTTGGAAATACATTACCCACAATTCCCTGCACTGTACTTTCTTCCATTGTGCGTCCCTACTAATAGTTGCCCTGCTATTGGTAAGCAATCCGGTTCGAAGAGCTGAGGAGAAAAAAAGCCGTCTCTGGTTGTTTCTACTGAGCATTAGAGATGAGCGAGCATACTCGTCCGAGCTTGATGCTCGTTCGAGTATTAGGGTGCTCGAGATGCTCGTTACTCGAGACGAGCACCACACGGTGCTCGTCTCGATTAAACGAGCACTAACCATTGAATTCAATGGAGCCGGCAATACAGCCGGCTCCATTGAAAGCAATGGGCTGCCGGCTAGCGCGGGATAAATTTTCGGGAAGGGCTTAAAAATATAAGCCCTTACCTGAAAATCATCCTACAATGTGTAAAAAGTAAAAAAAATATATACTCACCTTGTCCCGGCAGAACGATGTTAGCCCATTGAATTCAATGGAGCCGGCAATACAGCCGGCTCCATTGAAAGCAATGGGCTGCCGGCGATCGCACAATGAATTTTCGGGAAGGGCTTAAATATATAAGCCCTTCCCTGTAATTCATTCAGAATTGTGTAAAAATAAAAAATATATATATACTCACCTAGTCCCGGCAGACGGAGTTCAGCTGCGGCCAGCTGGCAGTTCTCCTGCCTGCTGAATGAGCTGCCTCTGATTGGTCACAGCCTGACCAATCAGAGGCAGATCTCACTCACACCCATTCATGAATGGGTGAGTGAATTCTGCATCTGATTGGCTCAGCGCAGCTCTCAGCTGAATGACAGCATTTCAGCACCACAGTGCAGGGGACAGCAGGAGAAGACGCTGCTGTGCCCCGGCAGCTGAAGGGAGGTGAGTATCTATTTTTTTTGTTTTTTAAATCACTTTTAATTCATTTCCAGGGAATGGCTTATATGTAAAGCCCTTCCCTGAAAAAGAATTCAGGTGTGCCAGCGGACCATTGTCTTCAATGGAGTCGCCGGCAGCAGCAGCGGCTCCATTGAAGAGAATGCCTGCATTTTTATTCTTTTTTACACTAAAATCTTTCTTTTTTAGGTAAGGGCTTATATTTTTAAGCCCTTCCCGAAAATTCATCCCGCGCTCGCCGGCAGCCCATTGCTTTCAATGGAGCCGGCTGTATTGCCGGCTCCATTGAATTCAATGGGCTAACATCGTTCTTCTCTTCCACAGCTGTTACAGCTGTGGCAGAGGAGAACGATCTTAATGCTGACATAATTTTAATTTTTTTATTTTTACACATTTTAGGATGATTTTCAGGTAAGTGCTTATATTTTTAAGCCCTTCCCGAAAATCCATCCCGCGCTCGCAGGCAGCCCATTGCTTTCAATAGGCTAACATCGTTCTTCTCTGCCACAGCTGTTACAGCTGTGGCAGAGGAGAACGATCATTATGCTGACAGTGCATACCACATTGCCAACTTTTATAACTTTTGGCTATCATTCATTTGACAGCAGCTTAGAATAACCAGAAGATCCCTTTAAGTAAAACATAAAGTGTCATTTCTGTAGTAACCTCTGTGGTTGAAATTTAAAGGAATTGTCCACTTTTTAGCATTGTGTCCTTTCTTGGCTTTTCCCCCCCATTTTCCTGGGTTTCCCCGCTCCTGCAACCGCACTCCGGGTCTGTTACAACTAATTATTCTGCTGTGTGACTTCTGACCCCCTTTTCCTACATTCCCCATGGGTACTTGCTCCATCATGATACACCCACAGTAAGCACAGACATGGCCAATTCCTGTCCTGGTTCTCAGGGCACTACTGTACATGCATGGAGGATCAAGAACAGAGGCAAGGGACATCCGGCCCTCCTTCATTGATGATGCTGCAAATGATATGCCATTCCTAGCCTGGCCGGGAAGCTGGGTACTCTGCAGGGAAAAGCGTGGCAGAGAAAGTATTAAAATCACTGACAGAAGTAGTCATGTGATGGGCACTTGGGGCAAAGGATCATGGCAATTAGGAAGCTGCAAGTATATTACAAACTAGAAGGTAGGGTTGAGAGCGAACTGAAGGATTTGATCAATTATACTTGGAGAACCTGTCATGCCCATTCAGTCCTGTAAGTGTAACTGATCTACAGAGAGCAGAGATGGAAATACAAACTAGGTTCTTTCCCTGGATCTGCTCTGATAGAACCTGACAACAGAGCGGAGCACCCACCCTAAAAAGGGTGACCCCCACAGCAGAAACCTAATTAGATTCCTTAACTGTCCCTAGTTGACATATGAGGAAAGGGAAAGAAAGGGAGGCAAACTGACAGTGGAGGTTCAAAACCCAAAGTACAATAATGAAAGGCACAAAGCGGTACACTGAAGTTCCAAAACAGGAAACTTCTAAACATTAAGCATGACCAGTATACCAAGAGTCCTTTGCTCAGGGGAAAAAGAATAAATACCCTAACCAAGTTACTGATAGGCTGGCTGGCAGGATGGACAACCTAGCCAGCCAATCAGCTCAAAGACAGAAAGGAAATGTTTATTCCATGGCATCCAGTGCCAAATGGCGCTACGACGGTAGGTACATGACGGGATCTGGCAATGATGTTGCGACGTCACACCAGATACCTGCCTGTACCTGGAACCCATCAGTGATACAACCCCTTTAATCTCCTAATATATCTTTATAGTGATATTTTTACATTTTTCTTATTTTTGCTTTTCCATATTTTGACCGACCCCTGTGATGCCCTTGTCAATGCTAACCGCAACAATCTAGAGGTAAAGTGCCCAGGATCAGAGATTTCTTTGGTCCCTTTATATCAGGAGCTCCATAAATTGTTATTAGACAGCTGCTTACCCACTCCAGGGCTAAATCATCTATCTATCTTTTATCAGATGTTGATATTTGGAAGGAAATGTGGCACAATATGCTAATAAATGTAGCATCCATCAAGGCGGCTCCAATGTTCTGTCATAGACAGTGATACATGAGCCCAATAGAGTTAAACAAGTCTCGAAATCTTCAATTTTGCAGTATTTTTTGCCTTGTCTAATACCCAATAAATCCATGACATCTCATCACATGCCAGGGATTAAATGAAGCCTCCGAGTAAATATAGAAAGTCTGATGGTTCAGCCATTTTTTTTTTCTTGGGTACGAAAAAATAAATCAATCCATTTTCACGTGTTTGCAGCATCCCGGCAGCAGCGGAGGTGACAAATAACACATGACAGATGACTGCATTGCATGTAATTCTTCTATACGGACACGACATCCAGGCATCCAGCTTGCAAATGTCGACGTCATTGCAAATTATTTTTTGCATCATTTATATGTAAGTCATCTGTGTGTTCCACAATTCCAGATAATTCCACTGACACACACTCTTTGTCAACAAAAAAATTGCACCCCTAGCAGGAGTTGTCATTTTGCTGCAAAACCCAGCATGCAGTTACATCTCAGGCAGGTATACAAATGATTAGATTCCGAGTGATTAGATGAACGGTCTTGTTACCTGAGGCCCTAAAAGTGGTTCCCCCCTTGGGCTATAACAGGTTCTCAGAGGCTCCTTGTGTGTAGTGACCTCTTCTTCCGCTTGTGTAGAGCTTGTTGACCACTAGATGCTTCTACGACGCATTGAAGAGATTTCCCCTCGTTACCAGAGTCTGAGAGGGGTGCATTATTGGGATGTGAGAAGCTGGATGGTCGTATCGATGAATTGTCCGCCATCGGGCCGTTCTGTCCAGACTGTTAGGAGGTGTTGGGACCAGTGGATGTGTGAGGGCATGGACACAACGTGCCAGAGCTCAGGACACCCTTGATAGACCACCAATAGAGAGGATCGTCTGATCCTCCTACAACCACGAGCAGCTCTAACAGTTTTATCATCTGCCATCCAGAGACAGGTGGCGCCATTGTCACAGGTCCAGTATAGTGGCCAAGAGTTGGACTGTGTCTGTGGTAGGTACGGTTGGTGGCTGCGTAATTTTTGTGACTTTGTCAGTATAATTGTGTTTGTCCCTTTTGTACTATTGTAAACTGTGTGGTGTTATGTGTATTGATCCAGACAGGTCACGTAAGGGTTAATGTCTACTGTCTGGTATTGTATCTGTTTAGTCTGGTTATGTGTATTGGCTTTCCTAGCTTGTTGTGTGCGTGATGTGTGATATATGTACCAGGTGCTAGGGGAGGGGTTGGAGTAGAGAGTCATCTGGAGAAGGACATTAAAGGAGGGTGTATGTGAGAGAGGGGAGAGTGGAGATGCAATGGAGGAAGAAAGCTATGTGAGGATGCAGGAACTCCAGAGCTTACCTGGGTTGTGTCCTGGGCGCACTCCGGTGACAATGGAGTACCTTTCCTTTGGAGAGTATGAGGAGCAGATCCTGTTTTCCTGGAGATGGAGATGGCATGTGCATGGTGCCGTGGTTCATCCACTCCAGTAATAGGTGCACATGAGAAAGAGACTAAGTAATTGAGAATCTGAGGAACATGGAGTTAGTAGAGAAAATAACGAACATTTTGTGAGTTTTGCCTAGTTGTTATCGGAAGCACTACTACCAAGGACTGACAGATAACTTAGACTGTTGATACATAAAAGGAGAGTGACTTCTGAATCTAAAATTGCTGAGGGAAGAATCTTCAGAGAACGTTTTGCATATCTTATCTTTAAAACTGTTAGTGCCGTGAATTGGAACTGCACTTTAGAATTTCTAAGTAAAGAGAAACCGTCTGACTCTGGTTTTGGAAAAGTTAGTCATTTGACTGTGGACTCTGTTATTTCTGTGGACTATTAATGGGGTACTGGCGTCACGAAGACAACCAGTTTTTAAGCAGTTCTTTACACCGGTGTTATTTACGGGACCCGTGGATGGCTAGGCCGGCTGGCCCCCTGGGCCTAGAGGGAGAGGATGGTAGAGCCACCCGTGACAAAAGTTAGTTCTCTATCCTGCCATCTTCCTTAGCCCTGAGGTGGCACCCAGTCACCACACTAGTAGTGGTACAAGGGACAATACAGCTCAGCGATATGTTCAGGACATCATGCAGCCACATGTGTTCCTCTGATGGCGGCTTCCAAGAGGCTTCCAGCAGGATAATACTTTGCAGCACACACAAGGTGGTCACAGGACACCCCCACAACATTGTCACACTTCCGTGGCTGCCCAGTCGCCAGATTTATCACCAATAGAACATGTATGGGACCATCTGGGACATAAACGTTGTCAGCCTACAGGTTTACAAGAGGCTCAGATGCAGCAAATGGGGAGTGATATGCCGAAGGACGTTTAACGTGCTACTGTATGGGGGTCTCTAATAAAGTGGCCAGGGTAAGTAATTTAATTTTCTGGAAATGGACTGAATTGCGCAACTAAAAGGTTTATGTTTACTTTTGATTAGTATTATTCTATTGTGCTCTTCTTCATGCTATGTTATTGAGCAATGACTAAGAAAGAAAGTGTCTTTTGGTTAGCGTTTTTCGGATTGTTGGAGAACTGTATGGACAAGTCTGACTTTTTCTTCACCGTCTATATGTTGACCGCACATGTGCACTCAATCTCCGCCGAAGTGAAAAGGAGTTACGGAAAGATCAGAGGAAAAGCCTTATCTTCATATCAGCCTCTACGGTGGACAGAATGCATCACTGCTGTACTAAAATAGCCTTCATTATTGTAATGGCAGCGTGATCCGGGGCTCCAATGTGTACACCCACCACTTCATCCCGCTGTGTTCAAGATCGTCTTCATGGCATCGCCTTCATTTTTACAGCACATTGAAAGATTGAGACTGTGAATTTCTGCAAGTAAAATACAGATGAACGTGCCTTTCGTTCCTCTGGGGGATCATTACATAAAATGTGCCCATATATTACTAGTGAGTGAGATATTCTAACTTATGGCCATATTCACTGTATTGCAGCTGTAAGTGCGCAATAATAATCGGCAGTAACATACAACCGGAACGCAACAAATTCTCTCAGCCTGCCTTGTGATTGACTCCCAGATGCAACACATAACACTTGTCTGCAGCCTGTTCATACCATGGAAGGTGGGGCGTAACTCGAAGCGGCTGGGCCCCAATGCAAATTCTGCAGGAAGGCTCCCCCAACTCAAAGCCGCAGGGACCCTCAACAATAAGAGGGAGGAGAGACCTTATAAACTTCATTAACCCTTTCCAATCCACTGTCTGACGTCTAAAGACATTCTGATTGAGGGCTGTAAAGCTCCGATGTCAGAAGGCATCCAGCAGGGTATTCTTACTGTAGTTTACTTGCTGCTCTGTTGTTGGGGGCCTCTCCAACATGTCACATACCGCAGTACTGCTCTAGCCAGCAGATGGCGCCATGGTATAATGGCAGAAACAGAAAGCCCCCTAGGAAACCCTGAATCCAAAATTGGATTGCAAAGGGTTAAGGTGCCCATACACATTACACTGAGGTTGCATTCACATGGGCGAATGCCATGTTGGTCTGAGAAAATTGGGACAGATATCACACTTTTTAATCCTGCGATTGTGATACATTTTGCACAAAAAACGGATTAAATCGCCTTGTTGCACATGAGTTCTTCACATGCATTTTTCATGTGACTTTTTGATTGTTTTTTATTAAACTTTTTCTTGGAGACAGGGTGACCAAATCTGCTGCTTGTATAAGTTAGGGAGGTGCCATAACTTGGAAAATCGCACTTAAAAAGTTCCTGCGCCATAAACTATTGGGAACGCATCTGTCTGATGGGCGGGCTGAACCGAATCTTCTCCTGATGAGTTATTTTCGAAACTCCGCTCCTCCCAGCGCAAAGTGGATGACACCTGCAATGTCATACACGGGACAGAAGTCTCACAACACTGCCAGACGGCACATGCACAAATCACAGGGCATCTTCGCAGGACTAAAATCTCGCGCATGTGCCGGGAGGTCGAAGAGCAGCCCATATGCAAGATTTCACTTACCCTGAAGAGATTTGGCCCTGTGATTTGCACGTGATCTGGCTGGCAGTGTCGTCAGATTTCTTCCATCTTGTGGATGATATTGTAGATGTCATCCAGTTCACGGTGGGAGGGGGGCAGGATTCTGTCCCACCCATCCGATAGGCACATTTCCATTACCTTTCAGGAGAACGACCGGAAAGTTGTGGGTTCAATCCCTGGTTGAGCCAGGTAGCCGGTTCAAGGTTTACTCAGCCTTCCATCCTTCCGAGGTCAGTAAAATAAGTACACAGCTTGCTGGGGGGTAAACAATGACTGGGTACAACATTGGCAAATCACCGGCAAAAACAGTCTGCCAAGAAGGGGTCAGTCAAAACTCAGTGCTTGCACCAGGGGACTTTACCTTTACTTTTACAAGCAACAGGTTTGGAAAAAGCAAAACTTCACTGTCACATCCGTACGGATGGTTCGACATGCTGGGTACTGCTGACAGGTTTCCTTTAAATAAACTGTGAAAGAATGTTTTTTTGCTTCTTCAATAGTATTTCAATGGCTTTTTGTTGTGTTTAGATAAGATAACTTGCTGCAGCAAGTTATCAGCATTGGGTTACACTCTGCTACATACATCCATGGGTGGGGGCCCTGTTACAGATTTAGCATTGGAGCCTAGAAGCTTCAAGTCGTGCTTCTATTCGTAGTGATGATGTAAATGTGAATTTCGTCTTTTGTTTTTGAGTGTTTTCTTGTAAGGCGAGTGATGGCAGCGAGAGCTGCTTGTCGTACAGGATTAGAGTACAGTGTGTTACTTTGATGTTCCATCTGTACATATCACACATCTCTAACCAATGACAAGACTTCGCTGGTGATGTTGTCAAATTTAACTTCACATAAAGGTGGCTTTTTTACATGACAGCTTCAGTGCTGCATTTTTGTGTCCCTGCTTTTTTATACTCTAGAGTCAGTATTCTATGTATAGGCTTTATGTCGTCTCTTACTCCGCTTGCCTTGAAAAGTTGCTATTTACAGTACAATTCAGGACACGATTATTTTTTAACAAAACTTTAGGCTTAAACAGAACCGGATAACATAAATGGGTATTGGAAAATATGTTAGAAAAAAAAAACTAAGTACAGACTTTAGGTATACGTACATGCACCAGTTAGGGTGTTCCTTGGTTGCACCAAAGGTGATGACCCTCAGGTCTACAATCCGCTTTACACAACTTGTGCATGTCCACTTGTTATCGTTGTACATGTAATGAGGCTTTAAGAGGTCCTCAGGAGCCCAAGTTGCCCAAAATTTATTCTGGCAGGAGTAAGGATTGGCTGAAAGTTTTGAGGGCCGCCATCCAGGGGCCTGTAGGCAGGACGGATGATTGACTTACCATGCCCAAGGGGTTTACTGTTAACTCGACATTCATAGTCTAAGGACTCACTGCTATGGGGAACAATTGTGAGAAGGCTCTTCCACATGGCTTCCCTACTCCCCTTCCTTGCTGCTTTGGAGCATGTGGAAGCAACCGCATCATTACTGCAAACAAACAGGTTTATTCCAACTTTGCCAAGACACTTTTATTCTGGTGCCAGGCTGGATATTGGGATAGTGTTGAGCGGTCTTTGAAGTCGGAGATTTCCTGTTTGGACAGAGACATGTCTTAGTGTCCTGAAGTAGATCTACTCTACATCAAGTGTTACAGCGGGCTCCTGCATGCTACCTGGCTCACTACCACCAAACTGTACTGCGCCACACCATTCATCTCTGGGTCACACCTTTGATATCTCATTGGCATTGCCAAGCAATGCCAGACCCTTCTATATTCCGGGACAGCACTATCTGTCCATCATAGCAGCGGCACTAGGGGGCACAGAAAATCTATAAAACAATTACTCAACAGCAACAATATAACAAGGCAAGAGCAAATTAGCGGCCCTTGTTAGAGAGAAGAAAGGGCCAGGGGCCTTAAGTATCCCCGGTGTCATGGATGGATTATTCCAGAAGCCACAACATTGCTTCCGGAAGGCTGTGAAGATAGTCCCACTCCTGGATGTCTTAGCCATGCCTTCACATACAGGTCTAGCTGCAGGCTATAGGGCTAGGCCTTCCCGAGACCGAATGATGACACTTGACCACTACCTCTTTTTGCCACAGAATGTAACTCATTGAATCACATTTCTTATTCACCAGATTACAGACCACGATTCGGATAAGCCAGATCACAGCTTGTGCACTCGCTGTGGGCTGTGGTTAATGCAGGTAGCTTGTGGGAGATTTGGACAGTAAACTGGTTAGAACTTCAGTCTATAATTTTAACCCTTTTCAATCCACAGTCTGGCATCTTCCTACATTCTGATTGAAGCTTGTACAGCTCCAGTGTCAGAAGACGTCCGACAGGGTTTTCTTAATGTCTATCGCCAGCCACTCCTCTGTCGGAGCCTCTCTGGCACACACACACTGGCTTTAGCTAGCAGATGGCACCGTTGTATAACAGCAAAAAGAGAAAGCCCTTCAGGAAACCCTAGATCCAAAATTGGATTGGAAAGGGTTAACCCATGGCAGCGATGACCAATGTTTCCCACTACCTTCTACACTAGGGTCCAAAGCCAGCTTGAGAACATCCTCTTGTTACATTGTTTTCTCCCCTACTGAATCAAACCCATCAATCTCAATGATACGGGACTTCCCCAGAACTCAGAAGTTCCTTGCCGTATGCTTCTTGGCTCTCTCACGCCTCAGGTGGGATAACAACCAACTGAAGGCTGTGCCAGAGGGCCAGAGACAAACCTCAACTGGCTAACCATCACTATTACACGTATCCAACAAATTTTTAATAAAACATTAATAACACTAAACAGGGAATTGGAGGCATTACCCTTCTACACTTGTGTAGGAACATATCTTTCCTATAGAGACAGCCAAAGACATTTCTGATAATACTTGTGCGACCCTGGAAGAAACACAGGCATAGGTAAAGCATGCAATACCGGGATGTTAACCCTCACAGTCCTTTAGAAAAACCAAAACCCAATAAAGTTCCTTATTAGCTTCTGATTTCTCCTTTGGTATCAGGGGTGATCTTTTCCGTTCCTTTAGGTATGCACAGGACAGATCATCAATATGATCTAATTGGTTATTACTGATCATCTAGACCCTAGTGGGAAGTGATTGTTCCAAAGTCACCTAAAAATGGCGTTGCCTTCTGATGGGACTTTGGCACCCATCCTGGGACAGTTGTCCACTTTGATAAATTTGTATTGTAAACACGTAGCCAAGGAAATTTTGTCTAAGGCCTGAAAATGGAAGAATTCACATTTCTTCTGCAGGGATTTTAATGGAGTTTCAGAACCAGAAGAAGCTTGAAAGAACGTAAGTGGCCTCCAAGTCATCTGTAGGACAGACCAGTTATAAAGAAAGGTAGAAATAAGCACTGGTTGATGCATGAACTCTACTTCATAGGGTTCATGACCTGCTTTCTGTTGTTTCTTACCTCAATCGGGTCTCTTTTCTCTTGAGACTATGACTTTGCACTATCGTAAAGCCTCCTGCTGTCTTTCCAGAGCACCAATGTTTTTAACATTTTAATATCTCGCCGCTTTCTATACAGTTCACGTAGAATTCATTGTATACGATTTGGAAACTAAGTTTACTTTTTTCTTTGTCAAGAAACATCTCTTTCTTTTGAGGGGTTATCTGATATTGTAGTTCAGACCCATTTCCTTGCAATATCAGACAAAGAAGATGAAAGTGGTTCTGTGTCTGAAAAAAAAGTTATTCCTGAGCGCATAAGAAAGATCATCCATTACATTGTCACCTACACTGAACGGCCACGTTATTGGAGACCTCATCTAGTAGAGCATTGGACCTCTTTTGGCCTTCGGAACCACAGCAATTTGCCATGGAGTAGATTCCACTGGGTGAGAAAATGGTTCTGCAGGAATATCGGCCTCTGCGGATGGACAGTACCTTGTAGTTGCTGCACATTAAATGAAGATACTGTCAGGCTCTGATAACATGAAGGGTTCTTTGATTCATGCTGCTTGCACCAAATTCTGACTTTCCATTAGCACGTTGTAACAGAAATCTGGATCTATCTGACCAGGTGATGTTTTTCTTATGGCCAGTGATACAATTTTTGTGGTTTTTTTGCCACCTGGAGTCTCACCTTTTTGGTTCTCCTTAGACAATAATAGTGTTGAAACTAGTTGTCTACTATTATAGCTAGAGATGAGCGAGCATACTCGTCCGAGCTTGATACTCGTTCGAGTATTAGGGTGTTCGAGATGCTCGTTACTCGTGACGAGTACCACGCGGTGTTCGGGTTACTTTCATTTTCTTCCCTGAGAAATTTGCGCGCTTTTCTGGCCAATAGAAAGACAGGGAAGGCATTACATCATTGTCATTGGCTGTGATTGGCTGAAGGCATGTGTGTTTTCTGGAGGCGGGGATTTCAAGCTCTGCGTCCAGAAAGCAATGCTCTGCTGGGGACCAGGAGGGAGCAACAGCCTGCAGCAGCGCCGCAGAACGCCGGGGGAAGTGAGTAATGATTTTTATTCTTTGCTCCGCTGTATTCCCGGCGTATAAGGTGACAGTTGGGGGGTCGTCTTATACGCCCCGTCGCCTTATACGCCGGTATATACGGTATATATTTTTATTTTTACACATTTCTGGATGAATTGCAGGGAAGAGCTTATATATTTAAGCCCTTCCCAACAATTCATCCTGCGATCGCTGGCAGCCCATTGCTTTCAGTGGAACCTGCTGTATTGCCGGCTCCATTGAATTCAATGGGCAAACATCGTTCTTCTCTGCCACAGCTGTTACAGCTGTGGCAGAGGAGAACGATCTTTATGCTGACAGTGCGGGGGGGGGGGGGGGGGCACTCTTGCCGCTATTGTGGCTTAATAGTGGGACCTGTGAACTTGAGATGCAGCCCAACATGTAGCCCCTCGCCTGCCCTATCCGTTGCTGTGTCGTTCCCATCACTTTCTTGAATTGCCCAGATTTTCACAAATGGAAACCTTAGCGAGCATCGGCGATATACAAAAATGCTTGAGTCACCCATTGACTTCAATGGGGTTCGTTACTCGAAACGAACCCTCGAGCATCACGAAAAGTTCGTCCCGAGTAACGAGCACCCGAGCATTTTGGTGCTCGCTCATCTCTAATTATAGCCCATCTGTACTAAGGAACAGTGAGTTGTGCTCTCCATCCACAAGATGGCCTTTCACTGGATGTATTTCCTCAATCACACTATTCTGAGTACACTCTCCACACCGCTGCACAAGAAAACCCCACGTGGTTGGCAGTGACATCCAAGCCCTGGCTAGTCTACCACTGATGACTGGACCTCGTTGGAAGTCACTCGGATCATTGGATTTTCCCATCTAATGTGAATTCACACTGAAAATGATCCATTGAAAACTCGTCACATCATTTTGTGCTGCACTCCAAGTCACATCTCTAGTTTCCATATAGGGAAGCTCTAACTGTATAAGAGCCAATAATAAAGTGGCCATTTACAACATTTTTGGAGTTTTTTTATAAATTAATTTTGATTTGCTGTTTTTGCAACTTTAGATTTAGAACCGCCGGCACCTGTTCCTGGAGAAATATTGATTCATAAGTAATTAATAAAACCTTCATAAAAACGTGCTGTAAGCCGCATCGATCGTTTTGTGTGCAAATTCGAACATAAGGGAAGCTTGTCGAAATGGTCCCGGGGAGAGATTTATTCTGCTCGAAAAACAGTTTGTTTTCTCAAATTATTCCAATTACTATAATGTCCATGTTTGTAGTATATGACTGCCAAGGGCTTAATAATAGACTCTGCAGCCTGTAAATACATGCAAATTTTTGAGCCGCCGCCACCACCACCCGTGCAGAAAAGAACGTCACAAAGTGATAAGAATACTTGATTGACTTCATGAAAAGAGCTTTCTGTAGCATGCCTTAGCTACTTTCCTATGATGGATGTCTACAGTTTATGAGGCAGGCCTCATTTAAAGGCAGCGAGTGAAAAACCGGAATCCATGGGCTGAATTCTGATGAAGCCCCTAGACTTTTATTATGGGCTAAATTCATTAGATGAAACAGAAAACGCAAGAGGGATGATTCGGAAAGCGCCCGCTAATCTTTTTAGCTCTGGAACTAACTGGAATTGTCCTTTGAGAGGAAGGATTCTATTTTGAACAATTGTTTCACATTCCTGTGAAGAATAGTAGAATCCTTCTGGGTTCCGGAGGGTAGAATGTAGGAAAAATATATAGGATGATGGCCCTTTATACAATATGTCTAATCACGGTCATGGATTAAGCACCTGAGTTCCAGGTTACGGATGGAGGGGCAGCTGACTGACGGAGACAGGGGCAAAATGTTTCTTCCAAACAACAACAAATTTTGCTTAACCCCTTGACATGGTGTGACACGGCCTATTTTGGACCTAGGGGCAAGAAAATTATGGGGGGGGATTTTCATCTCCATTTCTCAAAAGTCATAACTTTTTTATGTTTCCGTCTATATTGCAGCTTCTTTTTTGCTCGGCGCACTGTCGTTTTTATTGGTACTATTTTTTGGTATATTTAATGCATTGCATAACGTTTTTTACATTTTTTTGCAGGGCAGGGAGAAAAAATACAAATTCTGACATTTTATTACAGCCTCAGGGTGCCTACCCACTTGCGTTGCCGATTTTCTCGCGTGAAAAACGCGGCGTTTTTCGCGCCAATTTGCGCTGCGTTTTTAGCGCGTTAATTTTGGAGCACAACATGAGGCGTTGCATTTTTGCAGCCCTCCATTGACAATCATGGGTGCATTAAGAGAAAAATAAGGAGACATATGCAACTGACAGTTCCTATGTGAAAAAACCCCACGAAACGAAAAAAAACCCCCAGATGGACAAGAACACATTCTATACTAATTGCTCTTGAGAAAAAACACAAAACGCATTTTAGCATCGCAGGAAAAAAAAACGCAAGTGGGTAGGCACCCTCAGGGTGACTACCCACTAGCGTTTTTTTTACTGCGAAATTCGCAGTGGTTTTTTTTTTCTGCAGGGGGTCTATGGGACTTGTAAAACTAAAATCGCGATCGCGATTTTAACACTACAAGTCCCATAGACCCCCTGCAGAAAAAAAACCGCTGCGAATTTCGCAGTGAAAAAAAACGCTAGTGGGTAGTCACCCTTAGGCTGGGTTCACACAGGGCGAATTTGCCACGGAAATTCCGTGCGGAATTTCTCCGCAGCAAATCCCCCTGCGGCCGCTAATCTCGGGATTGGCCAGCCATGTGGACGAGATTTCTCAGAAATCTCCTCCACACAGGACGGCCAATCCGCTGTGTTAAGTCGGTTTCAGAATATGCAGCATGTCTATTTGTTTTTTATTTCCGCTGCGGCTGCGCTCTACTCTATGGGCGGTTCTCCCGGTTGAAATCTTGCGGTTTTTGCTGCGGCCAAACCGCGGGATTTCCGGCGGGATTCCATCCCGTGTGACCCCAGCCTTATTCATGCGGCATGAGTTTTGTTCTGTGAGCCGATACAAAATTGTATAATTTTTTACGTTTTTCCAGTTTAGCGTAATAGAAACTCTTTTTTTGGGTGGAAAATATATTTTTTTCGCATCACTGCATTCAAAGTCTCAAACCTTTTTCATCTTTCCATGAATTAAGCTTGAAAATTTTGTAAAAATTTTTTTTGCAATATGAGATATAGTTTCACTTGCTACTATTTTGGGATACATGTGGCTCTTTTCATCAGTTTTATTGCACATTTTGGGAGGCAAAATGAACAAAAAACCCATTTTGGCTCAGTTCCTAAGATTTTTTTTTTTACAGTGTTTACCGTGCAGGATAAAAAGTGTGCTCAATTTATTCATTCTGTACTGCATTATCACTAATAATATGGTAATAGGCTACGGCAGGGTTGGACACCATAGTCTGGCATCCAGTTGCCATGACAGCCCATTGGCCCTCAATAATTACATAAAGAAGGGAAGATGATATCACAGAGGGAGCCCGCTCCCTCTAAGAATCCTTTACATGCTGCGATCGACATTGATTACGGCATGTAAGGGGTTAACAGCAGGCGGCCGGCTGTCAGTCACTGGCAGTTTACGCTGGATGTAAACCATTTGTGGGAACTGCTTCACATCCAGGACATAAGTTTAGGAAGGGGTTAATGCATCTTACTTCACTCCATAAGAGGACACAAATTACTAAAATGTTACGGATTTGTAACAGGATTCACCCTTAGTCTATATATATGAATTAGTAGGACACATCAGAGCAACAAGGCACTTTGTCTTCACTCATAAATCACCATCGTAACTATCGTCATTCTTCATTATTCGGCTTCCTATACTCTCAGATGTCCGCGGCGTAATACAGATATTGCGGTCTAATGCACGTAGGTGTTAAGGTCTGCAGAGAATGCAGAACATCACTCTTGTCTTATCAGTACATAACTCCCATACAAAGTGCCTTGTCATTCCGGATACAACTATTCTACACATGACCTCTATACATGACATTGCTTGCTAATTACATTTCACCTGGCATTGCTTACTAACCCAGTTAATGCTAAACATTACGTCACTGCGCATTTCATATACCATAAAACCATCACTGTACATCAACATGCCTATTTCATTAGAGTCCATCCGGAATAGACTGTATAGTCTGCACGCTACAACATCGGAGACCAGTTTCTTACACATCCTGGAACTTGGTCCTCTTCTTGGTCCTTGGCACCGTCAGCATCTTCGGAGACTGAGTCCTGTACAAGAAGGTGAACTCCTTCTTCTAGCACACAGTGCATCATCTTCAGCCCCTAGGTTATCAGGACCCTCTTGGTGCTCCAGTCACTTGGTGATCTCTTTCTCTCCTGGTAGCTTTTCAGCATGGGGAAACTGTTGCTGTGCTGCTGCCCTGTAATGGCCTTTGCCACTTTAAGAGCTGCTTTGGCTCTTACTGCTACTGTTGACTGTGTTACACCCAGCTGCCTCTTGGTTGCTGCTTGTCGCCTTACACTGCCATGTGACGCAGCTTTTCTTTCCTTTTATATGGTGCCTACTAACAACTCGAATGTTCGGAAAGGGGGTGGGGCTTAGCCTTATTGACTAACCTACTGCATGGGAACTGTTCTTCACAGTGGCGATGAACTAGTATATATTTAAATATGTAAATATTTAGTGGGGCTCCTTTGCCCGAATTATATTGGATACTCGAAGTGTATCAGACATTAGTAGAAAGTATGCCACGGAGAGTATCTGATGTCATCAGGGCCAAAAGAGCCCCACGAAGTATTAACATAGTTAAATAAATACTGCTTTTGATTTATGCTCAGGTGTCCAATTACCTTTAGTAGGATGGTGTATTAACAGCTCATCTTGCAAGTCTCACTTTCAATGACTGTAGGTATACTAGCCTTTTAAGTAATAAGTCCTAGTGCTTGTATTATTTAACATACTTCCCCTTTAAGCCCATAGCAGTTGGTTCTGTAGGAAATGGACATTTTAGGAAGGAAGCATATTTGCTCTCTGATTGTCACATATGTTGTTTTTTCCCTAGAAAGGGAGTAAAATCATGAGAACTTGCTCATTTGATCACTCCTCGACACTGTTTAACCCCACAGGTGCTACAGTACCTGACTGTAACATCTAAACGTATTTACAGAACAAAAATGGAAAAACTGTTTTCCTCTAACACAAGGCTTTAAATATGGCTTATACTGTATACAAAATATAGGTTTAAATACAAAAAAACATACACATCATTGGTATCACCACATCCATAACAGCCAGTACTATAAAATATTACATTATTTATCAAGCATGGAAATTTCCATAAAAAAGAAATCCAAAATAGCCATTTTCTGATCATCTCGCTTCCCCTAAAAAAGGGAATAAAAATAATTTTAAAAAACTGTATATAACTAAAATGGTACAAATAAAAACTACAAGTTGTCCCACAAAAATCATAGGCCTGATAGAGGTTGGTTCTCTGAGAAAAATAAAGGGGCTCGGTTGCTGGAGTGTGACGCCACACAAAAAGCATTTTAATAAAAAAAGAGTGTTGATAATGCGCAAAAGTAGTAAAAAATAATAAAAACTTCTATTAATGTTGTGTTGTTGTAATCATAACAACTTGTAGAATAACGATAACATAATATTTATACCACATGGTTGATGCCATAAAAATAAATCACAAAAAACAATGATGAAAGTTTTTATAAAAGTTATTCAAAACATTATATGTACCCAAAATAGTTTTCTATAAAAATTAAAACTTATCCCGCAAAATATAATATTATACAGCTACATTGACGAAAAAATAAAAAAATCATGGCTGCTGGAGCACAAAAGAGGAAACGATTTACCGGCTCTTAACCCTTTGCAATCCAATTTTGCATTCAGGGTTTCCTAGGGGGCTTTCTCTTTCTGCCATTATACAATGGCGCCATCTGCTGGCTAGAGACAGTACTGCGGTATGGGACATGCAGGAGAGGCCCCCGGCAACAGAGCAGCCAGTAATATACAGTAAGAATACCCTGCCGGACATCTTCCGATATCGGAGCTGTATAGCCTTCAAATCAGAATGTCTTCAGACGTCAGACAGTGGATTGGAAAGGGTTAAGGCTAAAATGAGTTATGTCACTAAGGGGTTAAAAATGCACTCAAGGCGACAAAGTTCTGTGTCAAATAAATTTACATGACAAAAAAAGTTCATAAACTACAATAAAACGAAAAATTCACATTTTCAGGAGGGTGCTTCCAATTTTACCCTGACCTTTGGGGGTTAAAGTGACAAGAGGGGACATAAAATGCGCTAACCTGAAGGGGGGTCTGAGCAACAGTAATGAAGATTTACCAAAGCAAAGCAAGGTCATGCAGCTTAATCCTGACGTGCAGAAGTCGGCGCTGCGGCGCGACACCCACAGAAAACAACAATCTCTAGAATAAACATTGCCGCCTGCACAATCCGTACCGCCAGCGTACGCTCTTGTTTGCTGCCTGGGGTCTGTCACACGCGGTTAAATGACAAGCCTCGGAATACAAAAGTAAACAATGCAATACGAGCCCCAGACGAGGCGCATAAAACCAGCCCTAAATCCATTGTAAATGGAGAGAGATGTTCTCGTTATGGTGGAGATTAGAAATAAACAATAGAGATAGAAAATGTTCGGATTAGCTGAAGATATTACCGGAGAGCGCGGCCAATGGCATTACCAGGATGATCGTCTCGCTTTCATTTGAATGAGAATATATGATCTTATGTAGCGAGGAGAAGATACAAGTGTTATCATCCTTAACTGATTCTCCAGAGTGTCTTATAGATGGAAACAAATAACTTTGTATCCAAAATATTAGAAGTGAGTGCTGCTCTGGAGCATAACATAGGATGTAACTCAGGATCTGTACAGGATAATAAGAATAATCTGTATTTATATAGCGCCAACATATTCCGCAGCGCTTACAATACAGTGGAAATGACACAAGACCACGGTTACATGAAGTAATCAATTGATGGAAACAATAGGGGTGCAGGTCCTGCTCCAACGAGCTTACATACTACAGCTAATGGGGTGATACAGAAGGTACAGGGCCTGGAGATGTGCAAGGAATGGCAGGGTGGAGAGTGAGGGATGCTATACACAGACAATGGTCAGGCCGTATAGTGGCGGAATCGGTATGACTGCAGGTGCCAGTTGATTACGGCTAGCAGGGATTGCAGTCAGTAGGTCAGGGAGCATGTTATCAGGCAGAGTTTAGAGGGGTTTAGTTTAGGAGATGTGGTATGCCTCCCTGAAGAGGTGCGTTTTTAGAGCACGCCTGAAGTTTAGTGTGTCAGTGATTGCCTGGATATTTTTGAGAGCGCGATCCAGAGGACCGGTGCTGCTCTGGAGAAGTCTTGGAAGCGGGAATGAGAGGTTCGAATTAGAGGGGCACTTAGTCTGATTTTGTTAGCAGAGCGTAAGGTGCGAGCTGGGTGGTCGATTGAGATGAGGGAAGCAATGTAGGGGGCGCTGTGCTGTGGAGGGCTTTGTGGATGAGGGTAGCAAGTTTAAATTGTATTGTGTATTTGACGGGCAGCCAGTGCAGTGACTGGCACAGGGTAGAGGCTTCCGAGTAGCAGCTGGACAGGAAGATGAGCCTGGCTGCCACATTCAAGATTGATTGGAGAGGGGAGAGTCTGGTGTGGGGGAGGCCGATCAGCAACGAGTTGCAATAATCGAGCCGGGAGTAGATGAGGGCAACAGTGAGCGTTTTTAGCATGTCCACGGTGAGAAAAGGGCGTATTCTAGCAATGTTTTTGAGGTGCAAGTGACATGTTCGGGTGAGAGATTGGATATAGGGAGTGAAGGAGAGATCGGAGTCGAATATTACCCCAAGGCAGCGGGCGTGCTCTCTGGAAGTTATGGTGGTGCCACATACTGAGATGGAGATGTTAGGATGAGGTCGGTTAGTAGAGGGTGGAAACACCAGCAGGTCAGTTTTTGTGAGGTTCAGTTTTAGGTAGAGAGAGCACATAGTGTTAGAGACAGAGGACAGACAGTCGGTGGCGTTCTGCAGGAATGTTGCTGTGATGTCCCGGGAGGAGGTGTACTGAAAGCCAAATCTCCTGATAGTCTGTCCAATGGGAGCGGTGTAGATGGAGGGACCGAGGACTGAGCCCTGGGGGACCCCAACAGCAAGGGGAAGAGGAGGGGAGGTAGAGCCAGCAAAGCAGACACTGAAGGGGCGGTCAGATAGGCAGGGGGAGAACCAGAAAAGGGCAGTGTCCATTAGTCCAATGGAGCAAAGCATACTGAGGAGGAGTTTGTTGTCAACAGTGTCGAATTCTGCAGAGAAGTCAAGGAGGATCAGTAGGGAGTAGTCACCCCTCAATTTAGCCGTCAGGAGGTCGTTAGCACTTGAGTCAGGGCAGTTTCTGTTGAGTGTAGGGGGCAGAAGCCGGACTGTAGAGGGTCAAGAAGAGAGTTTTCTGAGAGATAGCTTATAAGGTAAGAGTAAACCAGGCATTCTCGTAGTTTGGAGATGAAGGGGAGGTTTGAGATGGGTCGATAGTTGACAGCATAGGACGGGTCAAGAGTCAGTTTCTTTAGCAGTGGGGATATGATAGTGTGTTTGAAAGAGGAGGTAAAATGCCAGAGGTCAGAGAAAGGTTGAATATAGTGATGAGGTGGGAGATGACCACCGGGGAGAGGGACCGGAGGAGGTGTGTGGGAAGAGGGTTGCTAGTGCAGGTGGTGGGGCTAGTAGAGGTCAGCAGCCTGGAGACTTCTTCCTCTGTTGTTGGTCTAAGTACAAAGAGTGAGCAGGAGCTAGATGCAGTACTGATGAGACTAGGGTCGGGGCTAGTCTGGGATTGGGAGGTTATTTCCTGCCAGATGTCATCAATTTTAAGTAATGTATGTACACAGTGACTCTACCTGCAGAATAGTGAGTGCAGCTCTGGAGTATAATACAGGAGGTAACTCAGGATCAGTACAGGATAAGTAATGTATGTATACAGTGACTCCACCAGCAGAATAGTGAGTGCAGCTCTGGAGTATAATACAGGATGTAACTCAGGATCAGTACACGATAAGTAATGTATGTACACAGTGACTCCACCAGTAGAATAGTGAGTGCAGCTCTGGAGTATAATACAGGATGTATTTCCGGATCAGTACAGGAGAAGTAACATATATGCATAGTGCCTATACTGTTTTTCTCTCAGGGTCGATGGGAGCTCCCACTATTTATAAAGTTACTCTACACATCCTGTCAATAGGCCATAACTTTATAAGATAGGAAGATCCCTCTAAGGGTCAGAAGTTAGAACCATAAAACTTTCTTTCCCCTTAAATCATGTTATAATAAAGCTCAGATGAATACCCACTTCTTACTGCTGCCCACAGTCTTTGCCTTTGTCCCATTTACCCGCAGATGCATTACAAAGCAGGTGGATTTCACACTCTGCTATTTCCATAATCTCCCGTTCATTTCTTCCTTACAGTTTCCAGTTAAGTTGTAATCCCCTTCATGTGTTTAGATGATTTTGCTTGAGGTATTTGACCAGAATAACCTTCCAATCTCTGACTGTGCCCTCCCATTCATAAAATCCTAATGATGCCCCCGCAGAGAGAATGCACATGGATGAGCAGAGATCTCTTAACCAGCAGATTCTTATGATAATGTGTAGAATATAGATAGTCCACTGACTCTGCCTGCATTACAGCTTTCACCTAAGCTACCCATCTCCATTAGTCTGAAGCTCGAATATTGAATCTGACCGCTCTGATGCAAAAACCTACTATATACCATAGAGAAATTTACCCTTATGTGTCCTCAATAGGTTTTAAAGGGGTTTTCCAGTTGTAAACTATTGATGGCCTATCTTAGGGACAGGTCATTAATAGAAGATTGCTCAGGATCTCCACTGATCAGCTGTTTGAAGGCTAGTGTACTAGTGCAATGACAGCTGCATTCTCACTATAGCGGCCAGGCTTGGTATTTCGGGCCAAGTTCCCACTGAAATAAATGGGAATTTGACCTGCAATACCAATCCTGGCCACTACAATAACAACAGAGCTGTCTGCTTCCTGCAGAAATCAGATCAGTGCATTAGCTTGCTGGCATTGATGAACAGCTGTGCAGTAGATATCCTGGGCCCTCACCCTTCTACTATTGATGGCCTATCCTAACGAAAGGTTATCAATAGTTTATAACTGGACAACCCCTTTAAAAAATATATTTTACATATATTAAATGTAATATACTATTATATTATATGTTAAAAATGCAACGCACCAAAAACGCAAGTTGCGTTACGTTGCGTTGCGTTTTTAACATTAGAAAGTCCTATTGGCAATTGAAACAAAAAAATGCAGCGAATTCGCAGCGGAAAAAAACGCTAGTAGGTAGTCACCCTAAAGGCTCAATCACACGGGCGTTTTAACGTGTGATTATTCGCGCAATTAAAAAAGATCGCACTATATAGAACCAACGCTTTCCAATGGCAGCCGTCACACATGCGAATTTTACATGCCCATGAAATTCAAACGTACAAAAGATAGAACATATGGGTGGCAATGGATGTGGTCACGTGTTTTTTTTTTTACGCACGCAGTGCAATCTTTTTTAGTGCGAATAAATGTGCGGAAAACTGTCCGTGTGACCGAGCCCTAAAAATGTGAATAAAAAATTATCAAAAAGATGTATGGACCCCAAAATGTTCATTCTACTGGTTTTCACGTCCGGCCAATATACGATATCCCTTTCTGCAGGGGGAGGGGTCAGGCAGGGAGCAGTACACTGAGCTCCTGTCCCCTTTCTGCCCTCTCTCTGCTCTTCACCACTATATGCAATGGGAGGGGTCGGGACGGGGCAAAACTTAGCTCCGCCCTGCCGCTCCCATTGTAAACAGTGGCAAGGGGCGGAGAGGGGGCGGGAGCTCAGAGCACTGCTCCCGGCACGGCCCACCTCCTCCCCCTGCAAAAAGAGACACCGTATATCGGCCGGGTGTGAAAACCTGGCCAATATACGGACTTGCGAATAAGCCCTACAGCTCATTCCACAAAAAATGAGCCCTCACACAGCCTAATCAATGAAAAAAATTACGGGTCTCAGAATATGGTGACATAAAAATATTTTTGTTTTTAAAAAAATGTATTTCCTTTTCAAAAAGTGAAAAACATTCCAAAAACTAACCGTAATCGTACTGAGCCGTAAAACAAAGACATTTTTACTGCACTGTGAACGCTGAAGAAATGAAACTCACCAATAATGGTGCAACTGCATTTTTTTATTTCTCCCCACTTGAAAAGTTTTTCCGTACATTATACGTTACATTAAATGGTACCAGTAAAGAGCACAACTCGTCCCGCAATAAACGGGGCCGTATGCGGCTATGTCAATGGAAACATTGAAAAGTTATGGCTCTTGGAAGGTGGGGACGAAAATATACGGAAATACAAAAGTGATAATTCTGTTGTACTAAAGTGGTTAAAGGGGACGAAGCAGGAAACACGTTTATCACCTTCCCTATAGATAAGTGATAAACCTGTGATTAGTGGGGTCTCACCTGTTTGGCTACCAGTGGAGGTAATGAGGGAGAGCGATCGCATTACCATAAAGTTAATGAGTCCCTCCTGATTGTCCAGGCAGGCAGTCCCCATGGGCCATTTAATATTCCTGTTCTTTCCTCCCTCGGGTGTTGCCGGCGTATCACTTGACACCCAGCTGCGCCAACCAGTTGCAGAGCAGCGGGAAAGGAGCTGTGTTAGCATTTGAATAATAGACAGTTTCACCAGATGACACGGCGGATCCGCCAGGCAGCAGGTGTAGGATATATAATCTTCACAAACTCCTTCTTTTCCAAAAATATCCCGCCGACTTTTACAGTCAATTGCACTCAAAATGTTTGTTGTTCGGATTGTTTTTGGCTTTGGTTGTTTTTTACTATTTTGCCATAATCCTTGGTTAGGTTTAATGTGCTGTCTGGAGGATGTGCAGACATGAGGGTCAGACTGGTTTGCCACCGGCGTACTATGTGTATTATTAATTAAATCAATGGGTAAAAAATGGAAATGTTTATTTAAATTTTAATTCCGCTCTTCTGCTCCGAAACTGAGGATCGGAATTGTAACTAAAGCTCTTTTTTCCTGCACGAAAGCTCCCATAGAAATCAATTGGGATGCGCAAATGCGCGCACAATACACTAGGAGATGCGTGAAACACTGTGTAATTGCATAGGAAAAAGAACACATTATAAACTCATTAGACTAATTATGGCTGGAGGGATTGGTGCACATGTTTTTGCATGCAATTGCATGTGAATTGCATGTGCAAAAAGTACAGTAACTTATGGAAAAGTGCGAGCAAAGCAGCAAAATTCATTTTGCAAAAATGCTGCGCTCATGTGCACAGAAATGTGCATACGCCCATGTGATTTGGCCTTAGAGCAAAGTCAGAGGATCATTTTTTTGCACGAGCCCATGTGCGCAAAAAAAAGCTCATGTGTTAGAACGATTAGTTTCCTATGACATGTTCACATGTCCGTCGTTTACAGGCGCAAAATACTCGCACCAGCAAAAGATAAAACATCCGTGCACTGGGAAGGTCTGTGCTGCGTGTAAAAAATTCACACAGGAAGTCCCCTCATCACTGAACACTGTGACAGCACTGTCACAGTGTTCAGTAACACGGGGAAGGAAGAATCTGCTGCAGCCACCCCATTGAAAGCAAAGGGATGCAGGCAACCCCCGCAATGATTTTCGGGGAAGGGCTTAAAATATAAGCCCTTCCCTGAAAATCATCCCTAGCTGCTATAAAAAATAAAAAAAATATATACATGACCTTCCGCCATTGTCAGGGCTCCGGCATGTCTTCTCGCTTGGTCCCCGACACTGCTCTGAAGCAATTTCTGCTGGCCGGGGATTTAAAATCCACACCTCCAGAAAGTGCTGGGTCTGATTGGCTGAGCGCTCAGCCATTCATTGAATGACAGCTGAGCGCTGCCTGTGATTGGTCACAGCGCTCAGCCAATCAGAGGCAGCGCTCAGCCATTCACTTTCTGCAGCGCTGGACCCATTGAAAACAATGGGAGAACATCTCAGTCCTCTGCTACAGCTGTGACAGCTGCGGCAGAGGATCACGATTAGAGATGAGCATACCTTCAGCTGATCGGTGAGTTGCGGGAGTGAGCAGGGTGGAGCAGGGGGAAGAGAGGGAGGGAGAGATCTCCCCTCCGTTCCCCCCTGCTCTCCCCCGCCGCTCTCCGCCCCCCGCCGACACCCGAATCTTTTCTTCCGAGCGGGCAGGTACTCGCTAAGGACTATGCTCGCTCAGGTAATTGCCCTTAGCGACTATGCTCGCTCATCTCTAATCACGATCTTCTCCATATGTTTTCAATGGGGCTGGCGCTGTTGGCATCGGCCCCATTGAAAGCAATGGGCAAGGAGCTACAGTCACGTGCATTTTTAACATGCGTGGAGTGCATTTTTCTTTTTTTTTTGTGCACTGAGCCCTGAGACAGGTAACAGGGGAACGCAGACATGAGAAGCCGTACACAGTCCTTTTGAACAAGGTCGCTACAGCACTACTGTGAACACACTAGAACTAAACACAGCGTCTGCACTCCCATGACATACAGTGGTTGGTGTATTGCATTTAGTCTCTGTTCATAACCAGAGAGCGTTGTCTCTAACTAGAAATCTCTGCCATGTTTCCCTGTTGTGAGTCTGTACTAGTGTGCACAGTTATGATCCGGGTTGGAGCCGATCTCACTAACAGTTTGTCGCTGAAGAGTACAAGCATCTCTGTTCTGGTATTTCCTTAACCAGTTTCTGATTGCACAAACTGTAGCACATTGGCCTTGTAAAAGCAGCACCCGAAATTGCTCTCTCTCTCTGCTGAACGTGGCTCTGTTTTCTTCTCGGGATTCCCGTGGGTTCAGGAGGGCTCCTGATGTCCCTCCTTCCAGACGCTACGCTCCCCTCTCACTCAGGAATGTGTCCATAATGTCGTTAAATTTTGGCAGCTCCTTCAGTTCTTAGACCTGCACCCTCAGTCTCCACACGAGCATATCTCTCAAGCCACCACCCTCTAGCCCTTATACCTCTTCCTGACAAACTCCAGGGTCTGTAGGACCTGTGTATGGGGGCGGGCTCACAGCCATCCACTATCCCCTATGTACAGAGGCTGCCAGTGCAACAGCCATGATCATGGCTGTTTACTGTTTAAATGCCGCTGTCAATTTTCACAGTGGCATTTAAATGCCCCAATCAGGGTTTGTGAGTTCCAAAAGGCCGACCCCCACCAGGAGATCGTGATGTGCCGTTTGGTTGTTATGGCATCCCGGGGCCCCCAGAGCTGCTATGCTTTTCTAACTTGTTTCTTGTGGCTGCATTCACACAGGCAAGCACAATATTGTGCTTGTAAAATTGTGATTTTTCTATGCAAGTATGATGCAATTTTTGAGAAATTACATTTTTCAATACCAAAATTTAAAAATTGCATCCCACTCGCATGAAACGCGTTTGTCAATAGGAAATAATGGGCATGTTTTTTGCCAAATCACAGAAAAATAGAACATTGCTGTGTTAGAAAACTCACACATGTATATAGACCCACTGAAAACAATGGGTTCTATTTCCTTACAAATTCTTGTGCAACTTGCAACACACAAAACTCACATGGAAAACTTGCCCATGTGAAAGTACCCTTAAAGGGGTTGTCTCGCGAAAGCAAGTGGGGTTATACACTTCTGTATGGCCATATTAATGCACTTTGTAATATACATCGTGCATTAAATATGAGCCATACAGAAGTTATTCACTTACCTTCCCTGCACTGGCGTCCCCGTCTCCATGGCTCCGTCTAATTTCAGCGTCTAATCGCCCGATTAGACGCGCTTGCGCAGAAGGGTCTTCTTCTCCCTTCTGGTCGGTCCGGGCACGAGCGGCGTTCTGGCTCCGCCCCCTTCTACGCATCATCACGTAGCTCCGCGTCATCGCGTAGCTCCGCCCCATCACGCGTGCCGATTCCAGCCAATCAGGTGGCTGGAATCGGCAATGGACCGCACAGAGCCCACGGTGCACCATGGGAGAAGACCCGCGGTGCATCGTGGGTGAAGATCCCGGTGGCCATCTTGGAGGAAAAGAAGGAAGAAGTTGCAGAGAGGGGATTCGGGTAAGTAAAAATTTTTTTTTAATTTCAACACATCCCTTGGATTTGTCCTGCGCTGAACGGGGGGGGGGGGGGGGGGGGGCCTATGCAAAAAAAGAAAAAACCCGTTTCGGCGCGGGAGAACCCTTTTAATAGAATGCCAGCTGAAATACCACATACTGCAATACTGAAGTATTGCAATTAGAGTTGAGCGAACGTACTCTGCCAAGCTTGATGCTCGTTCAAGTATTAGCGTACTCGATGGTGCTCGTTACTTGAACGAGCATGACGCCGTGTTCGACCCTGCCCCAGTTTCTGGCTCCTCCCCGCTGTGACGTGCCTGTTTTGCCCCCCCCCCCCCCCCCCCCGCCGCGACGCAGCGTGCTTGTCAATGGCAATTTTTTTGGCTGGCAGGCAGGGGGAGAGAGAGAGAGAGAGGAGGAGGGAGAGAGAGGAGAAAAAAAAAAGCTCGACTCGCATAACACGAAAAAAAACCATATCACTAGAATTGTACTTCTTTAATCACCCTGTCTCCAAGAAAAAAAAAAGGATCAAAAAGTAAAAGAGATCAAAACAGTGCCAATAGAAACCACAGATCGTCCCACAAAAACAAGCCCTCACACCCTCACACAGCTCCATCGATAAAACGCTAAAAAAAAGTTATGATGGTTAGAAAACAATGGTGATAAAAAATAATTTTTTTATCGATATTGCTATTTTTTTAAAGTAGTAAAGCAAAAAAAAAAAAAACTGCATAAATTTAGTATCATTCTAATCGTACTGACCTACGGAATAAAGTTTCCCTATAATTTGTGCCATAATGTGCACCGTAAATATAAGAAATCCCCCAAATATGGTGAAATTGTGGGTTTTTTTCCATTTCATTCATACTTAAAAATTTTAAAAAGTTTTTCAGTACATTATACGGTACATTAAATTGTACCATTGAAAATTACAACTCGTCCCGCAAAAATCAAGCCCTCAGACATCTAGTTCGATGGAAAGTTATGAGAGTTATGATTTTTTGAACGTGGGAGGAGAAACAAAACTTTTTAAAAAAAGAATTGCGTCCCTAAGTGTATAAATGTGTTTCCTCCTGTGGACAATTTGGCTTTGTTAGAATTGTCTACCACGACGTTCTGATAACAAGACTTCCATCTGAGCGATCAGGTGTAATCTGTAGAGGAGCCTGGTATCAGATGTTTTTCTGCAGCGCCACCACAGGAGAAATAAAGTTCTCATTGAAGTCAATGGACTTGCTGGGTCCTCCGGGGAGATAAAGAGACACTATATCAAGCCACTACAGTGCCTACTTAATAGATGAGTGTCCAGAACTGGGACCCTGAGAATTCCTTAATAGGGGATTTGAATGCGTAGCATGTGGTGAGCTCCTAGAATATTTCCGATGGTGGAGTAAATTGTTCAGAGACTATCGCATATGAGGCTCGTCCAATGTTTCATCAAGCGGATATATCTCCCATTACACATTGGAATAGAATGAATAGAGAATATTGGGAGAAGAATCCTTCTAAAAAGAAGTGTCTAAGCCCTTGAAATGCTGCCTCATCCCACTTCACACTATGTAATCACCGCATGTATTTAGGATTCATTGCATGCACTAATCCACAGGTCAGCATCTAGTGAGTCATCCTTATCAATTTAATGGGGAACCTACAGGGACACTATTACAGGCTTCTATGGAGAGATATCGTTACTTCGTGTTACTAGTTTTCTAATTATTTCTTGTACAGAGATTATCATTTTTCACATTGGCTCCTATTCCACATAGAGCTTGCAATATATATTTCGCTCACTCATTTCACTTTTATCTCATTTTGGAGGAAGCAAAAGAGCCTATCAATATATTCTGGAGTATGGGAGTAAATGAAGTACCTAGAGAGAACCCGAGAGGAGAAGATACAAACTCTATGCAGATGCAATGGTGGATTTAAGAGGGGGCGATGCATACAATTCACCCCTCCACATCTTATGCAGGACTGGTTGGGTGTGCCCCCCCCCCCTCCCCATTGGAAGGCACCCCCACCCTTCCAGTTGGCCCCCTCACCCTTCAGACTTATGGACCATACGTGAGACAATAAGCTTGAAAGGTACCTGTCAGATCTCTAACCTTGCCCTAGCTGCGGGAAGCGCAGAATAGTAGCAGACACACTGATTTCAGCAGTCTGTAATTTACATAGTGTCAGAACTGGCGACTCTCGGAGCCTCTGTGCCCGCACTACCGGTCCTACCACCCGGGTTGCAGGAGTGCGGCGCAGGGGAGCCCCGGTTTTAGTGATCTTCCCTGGCCGCTGTAAATTTGGTCGCCGCCGGGTTGCTAGGGACGCAGCAGGTGCTGCCTCGCGCCGCGTCCCCATTTCCATGACTACCAGGCGTGCTTCCTTGGTATCCGTCTGCTCAGCAAGGCTGGGGGCGGTGTTCCCAGCGTCTCCTTGATTGGGCCCTGCTGCTGTCAGGCTCCCCGCCCCAATCAGCTGCTGGAGCGGGAGTTCTGACAGCATTTAAATGTGTCTGTTTCCAGCAGAGAGGAGTCCAATGAGACTCATTAATATTCCTATATTCACTGCTTCCCCCACCCTCCTGCCATTGATTGACGAGTTTCTATGCACAGTAATACAATGAGACCTGCCCATCAGCGGCAGGAGGGCGGGGAAGAAATGAATATTTTAATATTAATGTGCCGCGTCGAACTTATTTTTGCCCTTTGCTGCAAATTTATCAATGTAAGTATTATAAAACTTCTGCACTGGATTGTATAAGTGACAGAGCTTGAAATCAGCCTGTTTGACACTCCTGTGTGCTGCCCACAGTCCAGGCGCCATTAACAACCAACAGTGTATAAAGGCTCAGGTGCAGGCTGGTAGATTGAAAAGTGGTGGTATTATACTGTAAGTGTGTGTGTGTGTGTGTGGGGGGGGGGGGTTAAAACTTAAAAGCAATAGTTGTCCAGAACGCCTTCCATAAACAGGGGGTACATAGAAATGATAAAGCTGTAGAAATCAGAATACAGTGAGCTCCCTCTAGTGACAGGGGCAGGTAACCACTATGATGTGCCACATCAAACAGGAAAAGCTATTCTGTGGCAGGCTCTTTCCCATCATGGGCCCCACTGTCTATAACACAAGGATGAAAAAGGTTACATCCCTTTAAAAAATATACTAGATGCTGCTCTAAAAAATGTATATAGGGGGCGACAATTAGTGAAGGCTCCTCCCATTGTAAAGAGAGCAGGAATGTAACTGTAGGAGCCTCAGAAGTTGCACTAATACCCCAAGTCCTTGCGCCCTACTGACGGTTCTGTATGCAGCCCTGTGACAGATTTTGACTCGGGGCCAAGCAACTTCAGGTTACACTGTTGAAAATAGAAAATATGGAGCCAGCTTATAAATGTGTAGCAAAAAGCTAGCAGTTCTCAGATGGGAATAGCAAAAGCTCTCATGAATATGTAAGAAGATAATCATATTACATTCTATTAACAGAAGTGTTTGTAGAAGGAAAAAACTTTGCTGAATGTTTTCATTTGGTGAGACGTAAACCATCAATAAAATATTAAGGTATGAACTTTTGTGGAGGTGAACCGTGTCCAACTAATATCTTCAAGCTGACGGAGTGCAAATGTTTTCTTTTCCTTTTTTACGGTCTAATTATAGGAATACTTAAAAATGTACGATAATATGTGAGGTTAGTCGGTGACACACTTCCTGCCTCATACAAACAACATAAAACAAATGTAAAAAAAGACTAATAATAAGTAACAACTAGGATTTACATAAATTTGCACAGTTGATTTATTCTGTATTTATTAAAATCTGTAATTATAGCATTTTTTTCGTCTTCCTGTCAACAAACTATCAATCGATAGGTTTCACAAAAATCTATTAAGCTTATATGATCTATTAGGAAGGAAAAACTACTGCTATACAATCTCTTACAATATGTGGCCATCAACTTATAGACCTCGATAGCCGCATCACATTCATCATCCCCTCCGTGTAGATGCCAGTCACTAGTATGTGACTTGCTGTGACAGCATCCTGTAGGGTGCACGTGCAATTTCCAAAAATGACCCCAGCCAATTACCTGTCACCTTTGGATATTTGAGACATCTTCCTCCAATCAAGGATGCTTGAGTATTAAGGTCCTTTTGATCCATCTGCTCTAGCTGCACTTTTCAAGTTTGGTCTGATTCCTATTTTTTCCCTGGCTCCAGTCAGGACCCTGGCTTGTTAATCTGACTACACCTCTGTCCACTGTCAGCCCTAACCCCTGGCCTGAATTTCGTACTGAACTTGCTCTCCATGACTCAGCCTCTGGCATTGTTCCTCATGTTGACGTATGCCACCTGCCCCAACCCAAACTGTCTGTCAAAGCTCCCATTCACACCCTCAGATACTATGCCTAAGCCTTTAATAGCATCAGCCACCACAGTACTGGGATCACTTCCTGAGTAATAGCCTAGGGACCCCACAGTGAAGCCCACATCTGACTGATGGGGTTAAAGAGTAAAGACCGGGGTACCTCAAGTATCGCTTCAGGATCTGGCACAAAGCCAAACCAGTCTATGGGTCAGTGGATCCACATCCACTGTAATCCATAGTGGTTGGACTATGGCCTTTAAATAAATGGGACAGCCAGGGCAATAATCCAAATATCTGTGGTACGAATGCAATCTTTAAAATGTCTTCACATTAGCTATATATCAGAACATCTAGTACTACCAAGTATTTTAAGTATGAGAGGGGCATGAAGTAGGGAAACTAGAGTTACTGTATAATGGCAACTATGGTAAATTACCTTTTTGGTGTCACCTGGAAGCATTACTTGAAGCTTCATGGCTAAATGTAAATTCCCCCACAACTACCATATGCTATTTATAATATTTGGATGTTCTTGTGTGGCAGTGAGGGTCAGTCTATGGGTCTCCTCATTCAACATGGCCTGAGTGCGACTGCTACTTCTGCACCCCTATAGGTATTCCCATGGTAGCACCTATGGAATCTCTATGTATATTCCCCAATGATAACAAATATATATTGGGAACAAGAATTGAAACTACCTATAGCAACTAAGGGTTCTGCATTATTGGATATTCATAGTGAGCTATAGCAAGTATAGAAAGTTACATGAAAGGGGTGAATGGGTTGTCTGTCTGATTACATTTAAATAAAGGCTCAGTATTGTGTAAAATCATAAAACACGTCACACCTTGCTGTTCCACTGCTGATCCCTCTCCGACGTTCCATGGGTTCACCACCAGTCTTTACTTCCTAGTATTTCCATCACTTTTCTTTACTTACTTCCTAAGTCTTCTTTCACTTCTCTTTATTTTCACCTCTCTTCTCTATAAAAGAAGGGCGTACCACTAAGTGCTCTTTCCATACACTGTAGTTGTGTACCCTTCAGCATATAGTTTTGCCATGAGACATGTCAACTGCTGGTTTTATAAGTAAAAGAGAAATCAGATTAATTCCTATCTTGACCCTCTTTTGTACATCCAAAAGGCTGTGCCATATAATATTATTTTGACTCCTCCCTCTTCCCTCCTAGTCTTTCTTGACATGGACATGTGATCACTGTAGTCAAGCACTGGTTTCAGTGGGTCTCTGCTGTGGTCAGTGATTGGCTGTAGCAGTCACATGCCCATGTTGAGAGGGACTAGCAAATAGAGACAAGTAAGAAAATCCTGGTAGCATTAAAACATGGAGCAGTGGTGAATGTGTGAAGTGAGTAGGACTTATTTTATTATTTTACACCACTCTGAGCCTTGAAAAAGATGTAATTGGCTGGACAATCCCTTTAAATAAACATTCAGAAGACGAGATAAAAAATATATTCAGGTCCTCATAATGAGCTATCTCTTCAAAAGTTTCTTGGTTGAAACCTGAAATTTCAGATCCTGTGCCAGAAATAAATGTTGGACTGTATGGATACAATGAAAGTCTTTTAACCCACCATCTGATAACCCGGAAAGTCTGATAATCAGGTCCTTGTTCCCAAGAACTTGCTTCAACATGACATAGCATTTCAGACGATCAAAAGCAAAAGGCTTAGCAAAGGGAACAATGGAGCAGGTATGGTGACGTAAGGACTCTGTGGGCTGCCATACTTATCTTAAAAATCAGTATTTTTGGAAATCTTGCAAAGTTAAAATAATATAAAATTATATTAAAATTTCCTTTTAAATTTAGTAATTTTTCCAATCTTGTAGTTTTCAATTCTATGAAAGTACAACTACTACTACACATCACTGTAGTTCTGACTTTTCATCACATGAAAAAAACAAAGCAAACCTAAGTTTCAATTTAATTTAACAATGCTGGTGACAAGCATTAGGATATCATCTGCATTTCACAGAATGGCATATATGAATTAAACAGGAAAAATGAAAGGAAGGCGGCGTGTAATTTTCTGAATCATTTTGCATTTTGATTTTTTACAATTTTACATAATACAGTTGAGTTTTTGATTAAACGTTAATTTACATGAATCAAGGAAGCTTTAATGTCATTTCTATGGGAATTGTAAAGAAAACCACATTTTTCAATATATTGCATTAAAACATTTTCTCTGATCCCTGCCTGTAACATTCAATGCAGGTATTATGCACCTAGCCTACACAAACGCAATATATTTAAGGCTGAAGGAAGGATATGGGATACACACATGATCAGACACTGCTTACACCAAATATAACCCAAAAGTGCAAGCACAAAGGGAAAACAGGGACATAGACCCTACACCAACACTAGATGGCCAAATACTTACCAAATTACTAAAACACAAGGCAATGGAAATATAAATAAGTATGAGGTATTAGTTAGTATTTTGGCCAAAGTACTTAAACTCACAAGCGAACGTCAAGGGTCCTCATTATCGTGTGAGTCCCTACACTAAAAAGATAACTAAACTAAGAAAGAGAACCCTGCTTACAAGCGGGGAGGTGGTTCCAATAAGGACTGCCCCATGCTGGAACCTAGGGCCTACCTGTTTCGTTCTAGATAGGAATAGATAGGATCACCAAATAAGGACATAACACGCACCAGGTGTCTGCACACCTACAGACATATACTCAACAAGACATTGTTCACACCAAGTGTCTGCACAGCAACTAACAGACACTGAATGAGACATTATTCATACCAGGGAAATCCCACCAAGAACCTCATGCATGCATACATACATAGAAACAGACATAGTTTAAATGTCCACACCCACACACATGTGGGGCAGACTGTCAGACATCACTCAGCTGACAGCATAAAGGACATGTCCGATGTCTGGAACCACAACTGACAGAAGGGTATGGAAGATGGGATCTGCAAACCATATGGACAGGGGAATCAGGCGTCCAAACCATCTTCAGGGAGTGTGTGGGAGAACAACTCCAACAAGTCTCACAGCATGCATGACTTCAAAAAACAGAGTTCTGAGAGGGAAGGATGAGGAATGGATAATGACCAGCAGCCTCTAGTAAGAGGGGCTGGTATTTATATATACAGATGCATGGTGATTGGCTGGCTGGAGAACTCCACACTATCAGCCAGCCAAATCAACCACATCTTCAGTACTGTGCTCCTGGAAACCCAACAGAACCACAGGTCCTGGAGCACAACATGACACTGCCATTACTGAGTCTGGTAACCATGGTGGGAGCTTTTAGGACAGACATTTTGACTCTACCTCAACTTTCTAAAAAGTTGAAAAATGAGGACCAGATTTTTGCAGGTGATCTTCTTAATATGTGGGTATCCACCCTGATCCCCTCTCCCGAGTGTCACTTCAATCCTACTTTAATGGTGAATTTGTACCCTGAGCGCAGGAAATTGTTTCTTTACCCACTTCTTTCCTGATTCCATGATATCCCACTGCAGAGATCTCTAGTGATCAAATGGAATCCATCAGGAAGCCAGCAGCTAGTATTTAAGTCATCTACAGCTCCTCCACATGGAAAAAGAAGCATTACACAGTTGATATTGACATAAATGGCTTGTCTGGGTTATATAGTTATATTAGAGAGATAAAATGCAGCTCACCAAAAATCTTGATCCACAGCGTAATGCCAGCCAAACTCCAATAAGGGGAGTGCACGGAGGAGAACGCCAATCCGGTTTCTCAGGAATGCAATGTTTTTAATTCTTCCTATACCAAACTGGGTATGCAAATAAATGTGCTGCATTTAAAAATTATATCATGAATGTCATGCAGTACATAATCTATGAATAAATAATTAGCTGATGACACTTCTTCATGTGATTGCAGAAGCTTGTACTGATATCCCCAGTGTATGAATAGTTAACCTGCGTCAGTAAGCATGACACTAATATAACCTATGGAATCCTCTGCCATAAGCCTATGTAATTAACACCTGGGGTACCTATAGGGGATTGTAGGAAAGTTAAATTGGAAGCTGAAAGAAAAACAGAATGTATTCCTGATGAACATACTATGTGGTAATACCTAGAGGACACAACATTGTGGTGAGATTTATTTAGAAAAAAAACGTAGATGGAACGTAGAGAGTTGCTCAGGGGCAGAACTACTGCCATAATACCAAGAGTGGCTGCAACATGTCCCATAACCTCAGAGGGTTCACCAGGACAGTAACTCAAATGTCTGGGTCTGTTGTAACTGCATAATGACTTTTCATGTGGTATGGCACCACATGTATTAGAAAGGTGTTGCACTGCATTCTAGGTGCTCTCCCTAAGGAGAAGCATATTTTTAAGCATGGGCAGGGCTTAGAGTACACTAAGTTAAAGGTATAGTGACCACATTAGTAAATTAACTTTTCTGAGGTACATACGCTCTATCTCACATCCCTCTGTAGAGATATAACAGATATAATTTCTTCGGGGCGTAGCAATTGATACTATTATAACAACCAAATGTTCTGTATTACTGGAGAGGTCAAAAAAGTTCCTTGGAAGGGTGAAAAACCTTTGAGAAGAAAACTCAAAATGAAAAGAAATGTATTTAGGTCTCACAGTGGGCTATCTCTACTCAATTGTTTGTTTGAGACCTGATATTCCAGTTTATCTTATATACCTGAAAAAGATACAGATGCTTGATCATTTAATCAATGAATGGCTGAGCGCTGCCTCTGATTGGTCACAGCACTCAGCCAATCAGAGAAAGCACTTCCATGAGGTGGGGAATTTAAATCCCCGACCAGAATAAAAGGCTGAAGAACACTGCCAGGGAGCAAGAGAGAAAAAGCGCTAGAGCCCCAATAGCACTGCTAGGTGATGTATAATTTTTTTATTTACATTTTTTAATTCAGCTAAGGCTTATTTTCAGGGAAGGGCTTATATTTCAAGACTTTCCCTCGAAAATTACTGCGGGGTTGCCTCCATCCCCTTGCCTACAATGGGGCGGCAGCAGGGCCGGCCACATTGAAAGCAATCGGAGAACACCACGATCCTCTGCCACAGCTGTGACAGCTGTGGCAGGGGATTCCTTCATCCCCGCTGCAGTCCCCTCATCACTGATCACAGTGTTCAGTGATGAGGGGACTCCCTGTAACATCACACGTTGTTATGCACAACACAGACCTTATCGGTGCACGCATGTCCTATTCTTTTGCAGGTGCGAGTATTTTGCGCCTGTAAAAAATGGACATGTGAACACATCATAGAAAACCAATGGTTCTAATAGACGTGCTTCTTTTGCACAAATAGGTGTGCAAAAAAAATGCTCGTCTGATCGAGCCCTTAATGTGAAATGGGGTATCCCCTCCTAACAACAGCCGTGTGGCCTCTGTTTGGTTGCTTTCTTTTACTATGTTGACTTAATGGTGAAGCCTGGCCTCTAGTGGCCTAGTTAAAAATTGTTTTCTGCTTGTATGTTTATTTAATTTGTTATTTGATTGGACAAAAATGGCGGACACTAGTGGCAGAGACACGCTTTATAATTTATGGATCAATGCCAACATCAGAGAGTGTGTTTGTTTGTAGAAGCGGGGAGCTGAGCATGGCAGGACAGACCCTATACCAGACTCGCTGTATACGGGATCACATCATGATTTGGTTTCTGGATGAGACTTTTGACATCTAAGCAGTGTAAATCAGGCCTAAGTGCTTTCCTTCTGGAACTTAACCTTGAATTTGTGTGTTGGGCTCAGCAAATATTCCCAGTATTTGCAGCAATCTTCCACGTGGCAAACATGTTGAGAGACGGCTTTGTGAATACTGCATTATTTTTTGGGACCATGTCATTGTTAAAAAATTTTTTTCCAGCAACAGAATGTGGTTGCTACCTGCTTCAGCGTCTCCGAGGAAGCCCCTGTCCACCCTATGTCAGCCATGCGACCCAGCCTACTTTGGTCACTATTGTTTAGAACCAACAATGAGTTCCATGGCCGCCACTTGGCCGCCACAGTGCAGGCCCCTCATGTACAATTTGCAGAGCGTTGTACTGGATAGGGCTAATTCACACCAGTGGAGCAGAAAATGGGACCCCTGGCTGAATAGATTCATTTTATGATGGAACCGAATGGCATTGAACAGCCCTTTATTGACTATAATGGGGTCCATTCAATTTCTGGCCAGCAGTCAGGCAGTCTGCTGGAATTTACTGTATGAAGTAGTACAGCTTGCTGCAATATTTCATCCTGTTTTCTAGCAGAAATCAGTGATGGAGGTTAAAAGTAGAACCTCTAATGTTGATGTAAACAAGTCCTCTACACAGTTGAGGCCAAATCGAGGGCCCCAACAAGAAGGATTAGTGGTGGTTTGTGCCACCCTGTGGCAGTACACTAAGCATGTTTTGTTTTTTTTTTGTAAAGTTTCTGTATATGTAACTAGCCAGCCGATTCGACGAGCAAGATCCGGTGATTGGGCAGTGCGATCACATAAGGAGTCCTGTATGTTTCTCTGTAGGGAAATTGGTGTGGCAAATCATATGGTACAAAAAGAAAGTGTATGCCATTGCCTGTCCTTTCGGACAAACGAAGTTAGAACACCCTGCAGGCTGTTGTGCCACATGGTCTTGATGTCCAGAAGGCTTGCTTACGAGAAAAGTAGCCTGTCTCTCAGCTGTTCCAGCTGAAATGCAGCAGTAGCCATCGACTGGCTCTGCTCATCTATCAGCTATAAAGTAAGGCTGTGTCTATATTCTGTTTTCGAAAATAATGCTCCATTTGAGCCTGAGTATGTCCAGAAGCATGACCCCTAAGTTCTATGAGTGGGACACTACATTTCTCTGCACCTCCTCATTCGACCCTGTACATATAGATGCTAGTTTAAAGCATTTTTATCTATCTATCTATCTATCTATCTCATATCTATCTATCTATCTATCTATCTATATATCTATCTATCTGTTCTAATATCTATCTGTTCTAATATCTATATATCTATCTAATATCTATCTATCTATCTCATATCTATCTACCTTTCTATCTATCTGTCATATCTATCTATCATCTATCTATCTATCTATCTATCTATCTATCTATCTATCTATCTATCTATCTATCTATCTATCTATCTATCTATCTCATATCTATCTATCTCATATCTATCTATCTATCTATATCTATCTGTCTATCTATCTATCTATCTATCTATCTCATATCTATCTATGTCATATCTATCTATCTATCTATCTATCTATCTATCTATCTATCTATCTATCTATCTATCTATCTATCTATCTATCTCATATATATCTCTCATATCTATCTGCAGTGTCCGAGGAGTGGGCCCACAGCCAAGGAGATGTTGGGGTAGATAAAGACCTTGTCACGGGTGTCTTTACCATCTTCTCCCCTGGGGGTAGTTCAGGACCCGTCCAAGTTACTGCTGGGAGAGATCACAGGGAAAGGACAACTAGCAGTTACCTTGCAGTTCGTTGTCATACGTGATGCCACCGCTCCGTCCTCTGTGGTGAATCCTGAAGATGCAATCAATAGTCCACACAGGGATAACTTTCTGAGCAAAATCGGGAACGGTCGGTAGAGCTTGTTTACTTGAATAAAATATCGCAAATAGTCCATAAACGTTACATCCGCCAGTATAAGACCGGTGCCAACATAGGATAGTGTTGTGACAGGAAGGATTCTCATGGCAAAAGAAGCCACAGTCTCAGTTATCTGTGGGGTTCTTCTCCCGGCTACTCACTTCATTCACTCTCTCTAGCTCTCCACCGGTACACACTCACATTTGGAAGTGGCACTCAGCATGGTGTGGCGGCTTCTCTCTCACACTCAGTATGTCCTAGTAATACTGAGGCTTCCTGGGTGAAGTGGGCCCAGGGCAAGTAGTCGGCCATTGCTCCACTTCTTCCATCTTGGACTCTCACTGACGAGGCACAGTTTCTCCTACTCCCTAACAGTTTCTTTCTCCTTCTACTGACTCCTAACTCTCCTGCAAGAAAACCCATGCTAACTCCCCAACTAACTTGAATAGACTACCCTGCATATCATACTTGCAAACATAGATCATAGAATCATAGAATTGTAGAGTTGGAAGCAGAGGCGTAACTATAATGCTTTACTCATAGTACTGGGTTCCCTATATGGAGAACAGAGGCCTTTATGGGCCCCCTAAGGCTCCTGGGCCCGGGTGCAACCGCATCCCCTGCATCCTCTATAGTTACGCCCCTGGTTGGAAGGAACCTTCAGGGTCATCTGGTCAGTGCAGGGGGCTGGTGCACACATATAAAACATGATCACATGACATACAACAAGATACATTTCTCATATCTATGTATCTATCTATCTCTCTATCTATCCCATATCGATCTCTCTATCTATTCTAATATCTATTTATCTAATACCTATCATTAGAGATGAGCAAACCTACTTGGCCACGCCCCTTTTTCGCCCGAGCGCCGCGATTTTTGAGTACTTCCGTACTCGGGCGAAAAGATTCGGGGGGCGCCGTGGGTGAGTGGGGGGTTACAGCAGGGAGTGGGGAGGAGAGGGAGAGAGGGCTCCCCCCTCTTCCCCGCTGCTACCCCCGCTCCGTCACGCCTCCCCCCCGCCCCCTGGCGCCCCCCGAGTCTTTTCACCCGAGTATGGAAGTACTCGAAAATCGCGGTGCTCGATCGAGTAATTACTCGAAACGAGTATATTCGCTCATCTCTATCTATCATCTATCTATCTATCTTTCCCATATCTATCTATCTATCTATCTATCTATCTATCTATCTATCTATCTATCTATCTATCTCATATCTATCTATCTATCTATCCCATATCTATCTCATGTCTATCTATCTATCTATCTATCTATCTATCTATCTATCTATCTATCTATCTATCTATCTCCTATCTATCTATCTCCTATCTATCTATCTATCTATCTATCTATCTATCTATCTATCTATCTATCTATCTATCTATCTATCTATCTATCTATCTAATCTCCCCAGCTAAACTATTCTGAGCTCCCTCTCTCTGTATACATATATATATAGTTCAAAATCTCACCCCATTTTCTCTTAAGATCTGCCACCCAGCGCTTTGATTTGACATTAGTTATTGCTCCAGAGTTCTTTCCAAGTGTAATTCCTGGTAAATTTATAAGCAGGATTTAATGGCTCTTTCTTCCTCCTTTGAGCGTTACCACAGGGAACAATGAACACAATCACACATACATCTCTTGTACGACTTAGAAGGGAAGTTAAATAAGAATGCAGAAAATGAATAGTGTGGCTGCAAGAGTGGCTTTGTTCTGAAAAGGACTTCTCCTAACTATAGCAACTTCTTTGAAATTGTTAATTACAATGTCTTCGCTAAATTCCCTCTGCAGTACTTGTAATTGGATGTGCAAGTATTAAACCTGCAGCCCAGTCAAGATTTTATTACCTTTATGCTTGCTGTGAAAAGTATGTCTGGAGAAATCTATTTTGCTTTATATTTAGTAATTGTACCGCCAAACTGGGGAACAAATGTGCATTAGTATGTACTAACAACTGTATTTCAGTTCCCAATTAGTATATTAGTCCTCCCAGTTTGTTCATTTATACAGGCACAGTGGCTCATCCTTATGGTAGACTGTGCCTGCTACTGTCACTCATTCTGTTCCCTGGCATGGGACTGAGCTGCAGTATCGGGCACAGCCACTTGGGTATTTGTTCATTGTGCTGATTGCTGTTCTAATTGGTGAGGATCCTAGAGTTTGGACTTCTACTGATCAAATATTGATAGTCTACACTAAGGTGTGGCCCCGATGTGGCAGAATTGCTATGAATTTTCATAAATCCATGGCAACTTAGAGTATAATATATGTGAGCAAAAGAAAAATCAATGCCGAAATAAGAGCATGTCTAATCTGAAGGCTGTGCAGAAAGGGTGAATTTTCACCACAAATATTACCCTTCACAGTCCATAGGGTGAAATGTGCGGCAAATCCATGACCAAATCCACATATAATCCATGACACAGATGGAAATACCCAAAGATAAACTATTAATATTTATGCTCCAAAAAGCTCTGTTTAAGCCTTGCCCTGTTCTGTCTACTAGTACTCTCAAATCTGCATATACCACACCTTTTTTGCATAAGCCCTTCCCCTTTTTGTTCCCAATGCAAAACAATCCCGCAAAAAATTAATTCTATTTGGAGGTATGGTATATTTTTAAGGCTGTGAGTCTCATAGCAGGTTCAGCCATTATTTTCATGGTACATAGCTCCAAATGTCCCTCTTTCAAGCATAAAACTAAGAACAACCTTTTTCACCCTGCAGATGCCACTAAGGGGAGCTCTCTGCGTATGGATTTGTTGAGCTCGCATTGAACAAGTTTTATGCATGCGGTATGTAAGGAGCTATTAGCCCTAGTGGCAGTTGCAGACAGGAAAGATATCATCCAAGTTTATGCCTGTGTCTAAAGAAAGAGAAAGAAACCTTCCCATATGTATTCCCCCGGCTTAGTATGTGTTCTCCCACCTTATAATTTTAACCTATTAGCTATTTATTATGTATATTCTTCTTTAAAAAATACTAGCATTCTAAGAAATACATTTTTTAAATCTTATTTTAATCCAACTACATTTCTAACTTGCAGTACCACTTTTCACCACAACTGCGAATATATATTATAATATAGAAACTAATACAACAGCACCCCCAGTTGACTTATGGTTTTACTTTTTCATTTGGCAACTGCTTATAGTTTCACTTTACTTTTATCATCATGATAGTATTTCAATGAAGCATACGTCGTTATATTCTGGACACGTTGCATTTTTTCCCCGACCTACTCCATTATTCTTCTATAACACAAAAGCTCAAAATGGAGAATATAACATAGATGAAACATATAAATCTCCCCTCAGATTAAAAGTGAAGCAATATTTATTGTCTTCAATTAACTCAGAGCCAGAATACATTAGCCTTTTCCAGACCTGTTGTGATGGGGAATCGAACACACGGCAGCCAGCAAAGACCTTGAACCAAAGTTTACTCATATCCTAGTGATATATGCGGTCATATTACCTAGGATAAACAGGGTAAGTAATTAACTGTGAAAATTCAGAGTAGTCAGAGAACAATATTCACTAACCGTTGGATTCCAGTAAAACAAAATAATAATTAGGTCTTAGCAATTGTGATGTTTTTTTTTTTACAAAATGTACAATTTTACAATTTCATATTTTAGAATTTGCAATTTATAATTTTACAATTTACAAAAAATTATGAAACCACCAAAAAAACTAATATTTCCCTATGATGGATGCGAAACATATCCCTAGCATTTAATATCAGTCTTCTTCTGCCATTGCCATTATTTATTGTCCAACACTACAGAGCATTTGTCCCATGAACTCATTGTTAGCAACTTCCGAGGATCACCACACTTTTGGATAGAATGAGAATACTTTGCTTTTATTTCATCTGACCTCTTTACCTCTATTATGTTTCCTATATGGTTCATTTATTCTTACAGAAAACATTACCTTTGGCTTTCTATATATCTTTTACGCTTGTTTTCTTAGTCATGATGCCCACTTGATCTTTTTCTTTTTCTACTTCTTGGCTTATTATGCCCTTGGGGTAATAGGAATCTTAAATCGCAGCAGTGGGTGAAATAATTTATGGGGGATTTCATCCTCAGCAGGGAAGTATGAAGTATCTTCAACTTGGCGGCCCCTTTGTAATTCCTTCCTAGATTATGTTCTCCCAGGCTGGGAATAGACATCTGTCGCTGAATTTCATGTTGTGTATTTTTCCCGCTAGGCTTACCTAATTCTAGCCCTACTATTTTTCACCCTTAGTAATTCAATACTCCAGGTGCGTCACTGGTTTTCTTTTTTTTTTTTTTTCCTTTTCGACACAGAAGGCTCCTCGGCACAGTTGTTAAGACACAATGAACCCAGCATGGCCTTTCTCAATCCTCAGTTTTTAGATCTGTCTCCAGGGAAGCTTTGCATGACAATAGCCACCTACGGATGCTTTGACGCTTATTATGTTGGCCAAAAGTAGCATCTGTTAAAGGGTCTAGTGGCTGAAGTAACTCCATTCATAGATCTTCTCATTTCCATTTGGGTTCATTTAGGTCGGGCTTTAATAAGGAGTCACTGAGGCAGACAGCAAAATGGAGCAATCAAAACAAATGCTTATATAAAAGAGCTGGGAACGTGCGAGGAAGCTAATAGTTTGATGTGTTAAAATATCAAAGTGCAGAAGTCACATTGTAACTGTGTACACTTAATCCACCACGATATGGTCAGACCTTTATGCGCTACATTAGCTCTAAATTAGAACCTGTAGATGTCAACGAAGAAGGGAAGATTTTGCCGAGTTTGTTATTTAAACTTTTTGTAACTTACGGAGAATTTACAAAGTCAAAAAAGAGAAGAAAAAAATATTTTACAATATCAACAATTCTTGAATTTAAAAATATAGCTTCAACTATTTTTATTAGAAATGTGGAAGACAGCCCAAATAACAGCCTGTGTTGCTCCTCAGTCTCTACAACTGTGCAATTTTAAGAGCATGTAATCCAAGCAAATTTACAATAAAACCTACAAAAAAATTTAGCATCATTGTTTTTTGCCGCTCACCATAAAGTTCTTATTTGATTGTACATTGATTATTCTTTGTCCACATATGCACTTTGTATTTCTGTAGTTTGGCTCCATTGTAGGCGCTGAACAATGAAAATAACAGAAATGTTGCATGCGGTACTTGCCGACATGAATGGCACCCAACAGACCCCATTGATTATAATGGGTCTGCTGGGTTCCCATAATGCTGCTGAATATTTTACTGATCAACATAGTACAGTATACAGAATCTGTGACAGGGACATCAAACTGAGCCGCCTACATCGATGGGAACTGAGTATTAAAAAAGTCAGGTCAGTATTTGTTTTTCAAAAATTGCTGTGCTTTTGCATCTTTTGTTTGTAATCTGCTATTTTAACCCTTTAAGGACATGGCCTATTTTTTTCAAATCTGACATCTGTCACTTTATGTGGTAATAACTTTTGAATGCTTTAACTTATCGATGTGATTCTAAGATTGTTTTTCGTGACATAATATACTTTATGTTAGTGTAAAAATTGCATCAATCAATTTTATCTTTATTAGGAAAAAAAATCCAAATTTACTGAAAATTTGAAAAATTCACAATTTTCAAAGTTTGAATTTTTCTCTTTGTAAGGCCTTAGTCAGACGGGCGTTTTTTTCGCGCGATTCACGCATGCGCATGCGTCCGGCGATTTTTTAAAACCATTGCTTTGCAATGGTATCAGACACATGAGCGCTTTTTATGTGCTCGTCCGATAAATTATAGAACAGAAATCGCAGATCGCACCTATCTGCGATCTGCGATTCCTGTTCTCTTCTCTATATGCGCTCAGTGGGGCCGGCGGCAGCAGCGCCGACCCCATTGAGAACATATAGAAGACAAATCATTCTTCTCTGCCACAGCTGTAACAGCTGTGGCAGAGAAGAACGATGTTTGCCCATTGAATTCAATGGAGCCGGCAATACAGCCAGCTCCATTGAAAGCAATGGGCTGCCGGCTAGCGCAGGATGAATTGTCGGGAAGGGCTTAAATATATAAGCCCTTCCTTGCAATTCATCCAGAAATGTGTAAAAATTAAAAATATATATATGCTCACCTTGTCACGGCAGACGGAGTTCAGAGCGGCCGGCCTGCAGTGGGTGTGAAGGGGGTGTGAGTCAGACTTGCCCCTGATTGGCTCAGCGCTGAGCGTTGCCGACACGGAGCGGGGAGCTGCAGGGGAGAGCGGGGAGGAACGGAGGGGAGATCTTTCTCTCCCTCTCTCCCGCCCGCTCTCCCCTGCTCCCCGCTGCGACTCACCTGTCAGCCGCAGCGGCACCCGAATCTTCAGGGACGAGCATAGCGATGCTCGGATAAAGCAAATTACTCTAGCGAGTAGTGCTTTTCCGAGTACGCTCGCTCATCTGTAATTTTTAGCAATTACAATAAATTATAGATTTGGTGTTTGCTCCTGGCAATTTTTCATAAGCTTTTCTAGAGAACAGCAAAAAAACATATTTTAGAAATATGCTAATAAAAAACACTACCCAACAATGCATGTATCAGTTAAAAAAGCCACCAACAATTGTGTGTAAAAGAATGTAGTTTTTTATCCAAACAAAGCAGAGAAGGCAGCCTTATATAAGTGTGTCTACTGACCCAAACTCAGAACATCATAAGGACCTGTGAGTTTAGGTCAGTACAACTGTGACAGCTGAGTCGGGAAACTCACTTGCTATACAGGTGCAAAAATCCACCAGTGATATCCATGTCTTAAACTGGTATATTGCAGATTTGTGCATATGCCCAATGTATGTCATATATCACTATACTGTTTCCCCCAAAATAAGACATACCCCGATAATAAGCCCTACCTAGATTTTTAGGGAGGGCTTGAAATATAAGCCCTACCACGAAAATAAGCCCTAGTTACACTACATAAAAAAAACTATACTCACCTAGCAGGCGCCGTTTGGGTTTCTCCCGCTGGGCTGTGGCACTCTGGCAGGCTTCCGTACAGTCCTCAATGCTGACAGAGTACATCTTGTTGGTAACAGAGCTTGAATACTCCGCCTCCAGCAAGCGATTGCTCTGATTGGTTCAGGAGCGCTGCCTGAGCCAATCAGAGCCAGCGGTCGAACCAATCACAGCCATTCATTGAATGACATCATTGGCTGTGATTGGTTCATCGAGCTCCGGCTTTAAAGTCTTTTTTTCTGTGCACGGATTTGAAGTCTGTATGAAAAACACTGCACCATATAAAGTATGGCACAGATTCACATTGAATGGTATGGGATGCGGATTTGCTGTAGAACTTGATGCAAAATAAGTGTGGATTCTTCAAGAAAGTCCGCTGCAAAAATCCTCTGTGTGACCATACTTAAAGTGCCATGTTATACGGCATGACCTGTCGGGTGCAGGTCGTTCCAGCTATAATCGCTCCTATGCTTTTACACTGGAGGATTACCATTCAGTGAATGGAGGCGGAGCGGGTCGGGGATCGTTCCAGCCTAACCGCCTACATTCACAGTAAACAGGTAGTCGTTTATAGATGAACTGCCTGTTTACACCGGCCATTGTGTAGTTTTCTGCATGCAGTAACTGAACGACAAATGAGAAATGAATGAATTCTCGCTTGTCATTCATTCGGGGCATGCATTTACAGGACGGAATGATTTATTGGCCCATGTTAAAGGGCCCGACGTTGGATCAAACAACAAACTTGGCTCAGCAACATCTGCATGAACTTTGAAGACCATTTTCTCTCTCAGGGAGGAGACTGACTAACTCAGTGGGGGAGAGAGTTGACAAGGCAACCGTAGAAAGCCGTCATAAAGGCTAACGATGAAAGAGGCTATGCTGGTTTGGTACCTCGCAGTGACTCATCCTACAAGTCATTATTCTGCCCACTGGACAGTGATTGACAAATATGTTTACTAAGAGATTCTGCAGCTGCTGTGGCGTCTTTGCTCTACTAGTCCCGCTGTGCCTTACTGGCTTTATTTTCTCCACCAGTGCCTTTGTAAGGAATTGGGAGGGATTTGCGCTTGAATCATATAAGATGGATTTGCTTCATGTACGCACAAAACAATTGTTTGCAAGAATAATAATGAGATTGCTTGTACTTTTCCATCTCATAGCATTAGGCCTGATCCCATACAATACCTGATCATCGTATTCAGATAAGCTCAGCTGCAGTATATATGGCCAATGCCAGGTGCACTAGAGCTGAATTGGTTGGGGCTCTTTAGGTATTCTGTTTTGAGCATTATTTTAGCTTGTAATGGAATAAGTTTGAGGAAAAGGGGCTTTTTAAAGGCAACTAGCGCATTCTGAGTTGGAAAAATCAATATCTCGAACTATAGTGGCAGATTTTGAGTCGTGTTTAAAGCGAAACTCTAGTAAAACTATGGCACCCGGGGCTAATTTTGACTACAGATTTTCAGCGGTTGTTAGTCTAGGATGTGGTAGATTTCTGATCCATTGACTCCCATGTTGTCAAAAGTTTAGTTAAAGGGGTATTCTCACCTCATACATTTATGGTCTATTCACAGGATATGCCTTAACCACCAGGACCAGAGATTTATCTTTTTTTTTTTTGGCTCTTCCTTCCAAGAGCCATAACTTTTTAAATTTTTCCATTGACATTGCTGTATTAGGACTTCCCTCTTCCAGAGTGAATTGAATTTTTTAATGATATGATTCAATGTGCCATATAATGTGTGGAAAAACTTTTAAAGATTTTTTTTTTGTATATATTCTTTATTTTTGATTGGTAGATAGAGATGGGGGGGGGGTTTACAGAAAAAAAGGGAAACAGGATAAACAGTGGATGATCACAAATAAAATAGTCAATCAGATACATAACAAACATGAAACAGTGACAGCTCTGTTGAGAGTGCAGGGGGGTAATAGCCTATGAGAGACGGAGGCTGAGTATAGGGGGTCAGCAATAGTGGATAATGAGATTAATGCGTGGTTAAAGAGATACCTCGTTGGTCAGGGGGTGTAGTGGGGTGTGGGGGCGGGGTGTGTATGTGGGAGAGCCAAACACTCCAACGGCTTTCGAATCCCACTAGGTCCCCAGTTCGTTTAGCCTTGACTCTCTCAAAAGAACATATCATGTTCACTTCCCTGTACCACTCCGATATGGAGGGGATGGTGCTGTCTCTCCAATACCTGGGGATTAGGATCTTAGCTGCATTTATACAGAATGGGAGAATGTGTTTGTGTTCGGGTGTGAGGCTAGGAGTATCTAGGTTTAGGAGAACAGCCTCGGTGGTAAGGGAGATGTTGGATTTAAGGATGGTGCTTAGTATTTTCTGCATCTCTTCCCAGAAGGGTTGTAAAAGGGGGCATGAGAACCATACGTGAGAGTATGAACCAATGCCGTCCAGGCATCTCCAGCAGAGAATAATCTGGGTCTATTTTATTTAGTAGAACCGGGGTTTTATACCATCTGGATATTATTTTATAATTAAGTTCTTGGAACCTAGTGGAGGAGGAAACCGAGTGAGACGTGAATATGATGTCGTTAATTTCGTCTGTGGTAAAAGTCGTGTTTAATTCAGATTCCCAGCGAGCTATAGATACTTAAAGATTTTTAAGTGGGGAGAAATGGCAAAAAAGGCAATTGCACAATTTTTGGTGGGTTTGATTTTTACAGCATTCACAGAGCAGTAAAAATGGCACATGAACTTTGTTTTATGGGTCAGTATGATTACATTGATACCAAATTTATATAGGTTTTTTATGTCTTTCAATTTTTAGAAATTAAGTACATTTTTTTGTATTTTTATTTAGTCCCCACAGGAGACTTGAATTAGCGATAATTTGATTGCTTGTTCTATATAATGGCAACGCAGTAGAATCATACAAGATTGTCTTCTCAGAGCACGAATACAGTAATGAAAAACTATAAAATGTTTTAGGGATGAATGAGGAACAGGACGCTACGACCATTGAGTCTGCTTTCACCATCTCTCAGGATTACAATGTTCTAGCCCCCAAGGTCCCTTTTATTCTTTAATACATTTCTGCAAATCTTATTAAAGGAAGAGTACAAAACATTGAAGAATACAAGATGGAAGGAGCATACTGTAAAATTAAAAGTAAAATTAATTTTGGTAGTTGAAGGAAAAAAAATAGGAAAACCAACAAAAAGTGTCTGATCCCTTTGGACCGAAACATCCTTAAAGGGTTAAATGTCTGGTAGATGTGGGCTCCACTTCTGGAGCTTACACCTATCTCCTGGATGGTGGTCTTCCAACGGTGTCCTGGTTCACCTCTGTAGCCACCGATAGCCAGGATTATGAAAGCAACCAAACTGGCTGTTCTATGCTGTTTCTGTAACTCTCCTTTAGTCCTATGGGGAGTTGCAGAAGCAGAGTATAACAGCCAGTTTCAGCGGTTTCCATAATCCTGGCAACTTCTGGCCATGGTATTAGAATGGCTATTCCCATCTCAGCCATGATTGGTTGAAATGGGAATACCCCTTCAATTAATTGGGTGTGAAAATCAGATTTTAATTAATTGTGATGAGTCCCACTGGCCCTATGATAGCACTCGGCTGCCTGAGCAGGAATTTTATCATAATACTATAAGCAGAGAAACTCTTCTCAATTGAGCCTTTTGGCGGGTGTGTCCTGATTCAGAGTTTGCCTACCGGGAAAAAAAAAATATTATCAATTTGCAACAATTGCACAAAATCTAACATTTTTTCTGGGATGGTTTCAAATGTTGCAACTTTTCTTTTTTCCATAGGAAGGCTTACCCTTAACAAAGTGAGGAGTCCTTTATTCAGGGCTCTCATCTATTAGCTAGAGCAGTGTTTCCCAACTCCAGTCCTCAGGGACCGCCAACAGGTCATGTTTTCAGGATTTCCATAGTTTACAGGTGATGTAATTATTGTCAGTGCCTCAGACATTGCCCCAGGTGTTCCTACCATAGGAGATCTTGAAAACATGACCTGTTGGGGGGTCCAGAGGACTGGAGTTGGGAAACACTGAGCTAGAGCATCTCTTGCTCTGGAGGACCCATTATGTCCTTGCAGATAGCTCATTTATTCAATAAGAACTATGTAATACTTCATTTTCATTGTGGCAGCAGTGCAAGGAAACTGAATACTTGTGGCCACATTTCTTTACAGATCACAGCCAATTAGTAGATCACTGGAGGTCACATAAGTAGCAGGACATCCCGTGATCAACATATTTTCCAGGGAGTAGTCCAAACAAAATCATTTGTCAAACTTGATATCCCTTTAATTTATATCTTCTGGTAATTGTCTTTCAATACCAGTTGTTTCAATCAAAATGTAAATGTAGTGACCCAGAGTATGGTCCCTTTATAATTCCTAAGTCTGTTTGTCTTTAAGTAAGTTCGTTTGTCTCTCTGTCTCATCAGTGTGTTGTGATTTGTGATTTGAGGAGAATAGGGAAGAGTTAGTGAGTGAGCGGAGTATTGTGGTGGGTGTCGTTGGAGAAGGATGTGTGTGCAGGAGAGACGGGCTAATTCTCCTGCCGGGGCTAGGCCGCGGCTGTATTTCTGCTGCTAGAAAGCTTGACTCCTCCAGGATGAAAGCATAGGACATGCTGCTTAAGAGTCGGTATGGGAATGCAAGAGCCGTACACCCCCCCCGCTGTACTGCATATGGAGGGGAAGCGCAGAAGTCTGTTGCCGCTAAAAGCTAAAGTGAGTGTGATATGAGAGACGTGTAACCCAAGCAAGTGCCCTTCAGATAACATCAACTGAGGATGTGTGTGCTTTGGGAAAAGAACTGTCTATTGTCAAATGTGTTCAAAAAGGTAGAGTTCAGGAAACTGTCCCGAAGCCTGTAACGTCATGTTAAGAAGTACTAGTAAATTTGCCTGTATTGGAAAATCAAAGTTGGAATGTGAGTAAAAGGAAAACGCATGTCTCCAGTTTTGAAAAGCATTTTGTTTGTCTGTGAAGTCATTTATTCATCGTGAGTAACTAATGACTCATCTAGAGACACTGGCGTCACGACTATAATCTAGGATTGAATTGCAGTTATCAAGTCTGCTAAAATCTTATCTCCCTTGCTAGTGACTGAGCTTGGTTACGTTTCAGCCTTTGAAGAAAGGAAATGGTAGAGCCACTGTGAACCGTTGCCATTTTGTTCCCCTCCGTCTCCTTGGCTGAAGGCCTGGTTCTCAGTCGCTGCATAAATAAACGTTAACAAACTAATTTTAAAGGGGTTACCCTAAAATAGACTTTTATCACATTTCCATAGCATAGGTGATAAAAGTCTGATTGGTGGGAGCCTTACCGCTGAGATCCCCACCAATCCTGAGAACAGGATACGTGTATCTCCTTCTTCTCATCACTGTGAGATCACTGCACCCATCCATAGTGAAGTGGAGATTGAATAGAATGGCATTCATACATAGCTCCTCTCCATTAATTTCAATGGGGCTAATGGAAATAGCTGAGTTCAAACTATATTCATTAATGCAACTGAAGATTAATAGAACAGCACCGCACATGTACAACGGCCACTCCATTCAATTTCCTCACTGCAGAAGCTGCAACGATCCCGCAGTTAGGAGGAGGAAAGGACATAGGACCTCTGTTCTCAGGATGGGTGGCGGTCTCAACTGTGAAACCTCCACCGATCACTTTTATCACCAATCCTATGTTCAATTTGATACAACCCCTTTAAGTTTCTGGGCCCAATGCAAAATCTGTAACAGTGTTGTCTATCTACTATGCACCATTCCTAATATTGTGGCTTCTTTGGTGACTGAAGGGCTTTTAGGTACCTCAGGCACTAGGGCCTAGATTAAACTAATACCGCTAGTGGGCCTAGCTTGATCTCCCTTTAACTCGCGTTTGATCTTCAGCCCAATGACAGTTTACTAGAAGTATCTTCATCAAGTAGGGATGTGGCATAAGACAACAATTTAGACTCTGGTTCTTCTCAAATCACGCCAGTGCTAGTGTCTTGGATTAGCAATGGTGGCTTTATTGGATTTCAAGGAATCCACAGTTTGAATTTTATAGTTTAGAGTTTTCAGGACTGTGAATGATAATGGCCTGCATGGCTACTATAGGATTAATTAGGTAAAATATTTACCGTGACTCATTTATGAGCATCGTACACGACAATGCAATAACTATTACGGTTTTTTAATGATGGTTTATTTGAAAACCTGTTAACAACTGTTTATGGTCTTTGGACATCATACAAATTCCAAGAATGAAGAAAAAAAAAAAACATGTTGAAATCAAAGTTGCGATTAAGTTTTATGAGAGGTAATTATGTAGATTGTTGTAAACATTTAATGTAGAAGACTAAAGTACATTGTCTGTCTTGGACTAAGAGTGTAAATGTGGAATAGCTCTGTTTAGAGGCTCAGTAAGAGGACAGAGACCGCTGTAATTGTACATTATCATAGATATCAATTTCATAATGCCCACTAGTGGAAGTTTTCTATGACGACATGTTTTTATTTCCGTATGTTCTAATATATTTTTTACAAATTGTGGACATAATATGATAGAATCACCTGTTTGGGATTCTTTCCTATTAGAACAGAGACTCCTGCTCTGGAGGACTTAGAGCAGCCACCCATTAAATGGTCATGCATTCATTTGAATGAGCACCATGTAATTCCATATCTCTCCTGCAGTGGCCACTGCAGGAGAATTGTGTGGTTGTCTTCAGCTTTCCCCAATGGTGAGACTTGATTTCTTAGATTTTAGCTAGTGGGTTCTTATTTAGTGAAGCGATTGTGTGCATCCAGTGGCGTACATAGAAATCATGGGGTTCCATAGCAATAGTCAGAATTGGGCCTCCATCATGGGGTGAACCTCAGTGAGTTGTGAAATGTTCCCCCCTCACCTCTATCTTGAAGGAGTTTTCCAAGACCCCACAAATTTAATGAGAGCCCGGAAATGTTATGACATAATAAAAGTGACCTCTGCAACAATGGCTTTATCAACTACTTACGTGACTGAAGCCATAGATTGGTGAAGCGGTCACATAAATAGACGGTTACAAATGGAGCCACAGCTTTGGATCTAGAGGCGGGCGATGGGTGGATCAAGAGGTGAAGCCACAAGCTGAAGACTGAAGTTGGCAAGAAGAAATTACTGAAGACTCAGCCATCTCAATGACGTCGTTCCAGCACTACATTGATGACAATTACTGGCATTACTGTTGAGGCCAGTGGAGCCATGTCTTTGGATTGGAAGGCAGGCCATAAGCAGATCAGGGGGTGGAACCACAAGTGGGCCAAGAAGAGCTATTTGTTGGCAAGAAGAATTTCAGATGACTTGGCTGGCCATTAAGCAGAGGGCATGCCTCTGTTCTGCTTATTGGCCAACTGAATCTTGTGACAATCTAACCACTGTCTTGCTTTATAGCTCGCAGGGCTAGGCCATGCAGCCCTGGGCAAGCCCTGCTGCCCCGCAAGCCACATAGCAGCTTTATGGTCTGCATCTCATCTCCTCACTATCCAATAACCCAAAAAGACTTTTTTCACTCCCTTGTCAGCCCCAAAATATAGGTCCCTAAGATGGATCTAACTCTTGAATATCTGGTGGCTTATTTCAGAGAACATATTGACAATATCTGACAGGAAATAAGTTTCTAGTCCCTGGTCAGCTTTGATCCCCTTCCTTCCTGCATCTCCTCTCTTCCTCCTGCTGTTGGGGTTTCTCAGGGTTTGATCTTTGGCCCTCTTCTCTCTTCTAACTCTATGGCATCTATTGGACAATCTATCACTAGATTTGGGTTTTAATACCATTTTTACGCTGATGACACCTAATTATATACTTGTTCCCATGAAATCACACTACTCTCCTCTCTCTTCAATGCATCCTGAATTCAGCAGCCAGGCTTACCTTCTTGTCAAGCTGCTACACTGATTCCTCCACCCTGTGCCAGTCACTGCACTGATGCCTCCACCTTGTGCCAGTCACTGCACTGATGCCTCTACCTTGTGCCAGTCACTGCACTGATGCCTCCACCCTGTGCCAGTCATTACACTGATGCCTCCACCCTGTGCCAGTCATTACACTGATGCCTCCACCCTGTGCCAGTTACTACAGTGATTTTTCCATCCTGTGTTATTTACTGCATTGATGGTTATCACTATACTGATGCCTTCACCGTGTGCCTGTCACTGCACTGATGCCTCCATTCTGTGCCAGTCACTACACTGGCTGCCTGTCAAATATAGAATACAATTTGAACTCATCACACAATCCATAAAGCTCTCCTTAGTGCTGCACCATCATATAGCTTTTCCCTCATCTGTGTCTGCCACCCTGCCCATGCTCTCAACTCTGCTAATGACCTAACAGTAAATTCCTCTCTAATCTGGACCTTGCACTCCCTCCTCCAAGACTTCTCTCCAGCTGCACCAGTTCTCTGGATTGCTCCACCCCAGACAACCAGGCTAATTTCAAATACCCACAGCTTTAAGCATGCTCTAAAAACACATCTTTTAGTGAGGCCAACCATATTCCCTAATCTAAACTTTAAACCATCTAGCCTGCTTTTACATTCCCCCTTTGAAACCTGAACCCCCTTCTTCCCAATGCAACCCCCACACAGTCAACTGCACCTCTTAAGTGCTTATTCACAAACACGGCTGGTGATTGACTAGCACAGCTTTATGTATTTATGTACATATGTACGGCTCCATATGTGTATACTACTTTACAGTGTACACAAGCCCTTGCGGGCAGGGCTATTCAAGCATGATATAGATATTCTATAAATTGCTGATCTTGAGAAAGGGGTTCTGGGTCACATGTTCCAGGGCCTACATGATTTCAATCACTCTCCATTGAAATCAATGGTGGATATGGAAACAGCTAAGTGACCACCATTTAGCTAAGTCATTAATGTCTCTAGTCGGAAATCAGAATCAAGAGTCTTTTTGAGTTTAGCGATGCAACAATTTTTGAGTCAAAATGTATCAGTCTCATACCTCCTGCCCAATTACTAAACATTTTGAGAGTTTGCAAAGTTTCAGCCGACACTGAGAAGCACAGAATTGTATGTGCCAGACATGGATCTGCCAAACAGAGAAGTACTTACACTTTTAATGAAACAAGTCAGCCACTGAATGCCGAGTCTGTGTACTCAAACACTGCGGCTGCATCTGGGTTGTTTAATTAACAAGTCTCTTCTCCGATGTGTTCCATTAACACTCCCTTATCTGATTACCACTTTGCTTATTAACTGAGTAAGGTGTATTTCATCTAGGTACAACAGTGAGAACAGGCTCATTAGATACCTCTCATTAAGCTTATTTTTTTTTTTACCGGATTCTATTTTAATAAAGGTGTTTTATGAGTTTAGAAAAACATGGCTTCCAGAAACAATGCTATGCCCACCCTTGCAACGGTCAGCGGGACAGTCCTGGATTTCGTAGGCTGTCCTCGAACACATGCAGACTGTCCCAATTCCCCTCCCTTGCTTCTGTGACTCTAGTGGTCTGGTCCATCAGCAACAGTAATGCCCCGTCTAGATGAGCCGATTCTTGTTTGAGCGAGCGAACGAGTGACGTCACTGATAACTTGTTCGCACTCGTTCAGCCTGTTTAGACTGGCGGATCATCGTTGAGAACCGTTCATTTATTGTTTAGTGTTCTACATTCCTATGTGAAATACTGAGCAGGAAGCGTCTAAACGCAGCGAAAAATGAATGATGCCAACTACGATTTTTAGTCCTGGTGAAACTGAATGATAAACGAAAAGTGCACATTTCTCATTCATCGTTCTGGGCGTCGGCTCGTGTTTAAACCAAACGATTGTCATTCACTTTCACTTGTTTTAACAATTTTTTGAACGATAATCGTTACGTCTAAACGCAACGTAAGGGCTCTTTCACACGACCGTATGCATTTGTGCGGTTGCCCCTATGCCCCGTGAAATTGCATGAATGAAGAATAGCCACAATCAAGTTCCGATCTTTAGCCGCGCATTTTCTGCTGTTCACACAGGTAACTGCTGTGTATCAGCAAAAAGATATCGCGGAACTCCCTTGATCGGCAGAAATCCTCAGAATGACTACTAATGCTTAAATTGAGCCAGCTGTCTTCTTTTCCCAGCGTTGGACGCAGCTAAACTCCTTCGCCCTCCCTTTTTTTCAGCTGACATAGGAGTCTATGGGAGCTTCCAGCGTATTTCGGCAAAGGATAGGGCAAAAACTATCTTTGGACGCAGCGTATAAAATCGGCGACCAATAGCGCCAGACGATGTTCCATATTTGCTGGCGAAATATTTTTACCCATCCAAAAACTGCTCATTTGAATGAATACATTGGAATCCAATGCTTCAGATGGTCGGGATATGTTCCCGATTTTTGGACGCAGATAGTTGTGTGAATAAGGCTTTAGACACTGGAATCTTTATTATACACAATAGTGACGCTGCTCTCCCTGACTGCTCCCCCATTTCTTGCTCTCCACTCTAAGAGGGGGAGGGAAACAGACTATACTCTATACAGAGTGCATTGCCCGGCATTACTAGTATGTGTGTGATGAAGATGTGGGTTTTACTGCTGCTTCACTAGGCCATTGGAGTTACTGGAGTAGGGGAACTTGGGGCACGGTAAGGCTGCCTTCTCACAGGCCAAAATTGTTGTGGGTATTCCACAACAGAATACCCGTAGCAATGCCACATTCTGCAGTAGCCAAATCTGCACCTGAATGGCATGGATTTGCCTGTTTTCACTTGCGGAACAGCTGCGAAATTCAAATCTTGTATTTCATGGGTTGAATTCCACAACATTCGGATTCGTCACAGAAAATTTCTTCACCATGTGAGGGAAATTCTGAAATTCTAGTATTTACTGCATGTGTGAAGGTAGCCTAACAATGGGGCCATAGGTGAACTATGACTAAGTAAGGAGCACTATACTTAAGTGGGGCCACAGGGGAATACTGTTAGTAAGTGGAGCCACAGAGGGGGCACTAGCCTAAGGGTTACTGAGAAGTTAACTAGAGGTTTAAGCAGGATAAGGAGAGTGTACAGTGATGCATCATATCTGGGAGAAGTTTTCATGGTGGCCTGGGCCCAGATAGAGAACAAAAACGAAAACACACACATCGGTAATTAGAGAAGACATCACCTGTGATCACTGGAGGTAACTGCACTGTAATCACTATCACTATGAAGAATTAGTACTTGGTTAACAGGCACTATTACTATGAAGGGACATCAAGGGTATGTCCTGCTTTTTGTTGTTCAGTGATTGAGAGGTATGCCACCCTTCCCTGCAGGCTGTGTCTGGTATTACAGTTCAGCCCCATTGAAGTGAATGAGAAAAAGCTGCAATACTACGAAGAGCATATGGCCAGAAATGGTTCTGGAAGAAATCTTTTTCTAAACTCATACTTTAAATCCCTCTGAAATCCCAGTTCAGGGCCTGAATTGATATGTTAGTGTATGTCAGTTGAGTACGGATGATGTAAACAATAGCCAGCAATGCTAGTAAGTGCTTGTGCAATCTTCTCAGAGGAATAATTGATAGATTGATTTATTGGTGGTTTGTCGGAGAGAGTGCGGAATATATTGGGAGTTATTTCATTAGTCAGAATCCTTTTGACCACGATGCCTCTTGACAATGTGATGATTGAAGTATACATTAGTCAATGCATTAGAGGTTTTGGAGTAATTCGTTTTTAAAGTTCTTGTTTGTTTGGTCACTTGACTAGTCATTGGATGCTGCAAATGCAGCAGTAAATGGGTCTATTCTCTTAAAGGGACAGTAAGGTTTAAAAAAAATCTTTGATAATAAAAAGTAACCAAAGCAAACAAATATAAAGTCTACTAATACTTCTCTGAAATGATGCCATTGGTATACATACCAGAATAGGAAACCATGCATCTACTATGGAGCCCTTGTTAAAGGGAGACCCTGTCCTTGTGGCTTCTGTCCGCATTGCTATTCATTGGCTAAAACCTGTGCAGTACCCCTTCTTCAAAGGAAATGCACAATTAGCAAGAAAGGGGTGTGGATTTGGACCAACAACATAAGGGATGCAGGTGGAAACAAATAGTAGATCCTTCTATCCTATGTTGGAAAACTTATGCGGGTTCTAGCTTTGGTCAATGCTTTGGGCCATTGTTTTCTACATATGTCACTGGAAGACAACTCAAAATGCTGTAAAAAATGGTGTTTGACAGGGATGATGTTATCAATATATAGTACATAGAATAAACGAGATTTGAAAATATATTAAAAAATCTTGTCTCGATCAGGTGTGGTCTGTTTATGGTGTGGTCTTTTAAAGGGGTCATCTGCTAAAGGGGTGGTCTACTGAAGTAGTGGTCTTCTAAACTGTGGTCTTCTAAAGAGGTAGTGTACTATCATGGTGGTCTTCTAAAAGGCTACTATTTTTAAAAGGGTGGTCTTATAAAAAGGTGATCTTATAAATGTTGGTTCCCTAAAGTCTATTCAAGGGATAAACTTATAACAGAGTAGTCTACTAAAGGGGTAGTCTTTAAGGATGAGCGAGTATACTCGCTAAGGCACTACTCGTCCGAGTAATGTGCCTTAGACGAGTACCTCCCTGCTCGTCCTTAAAGATTCGGAGGCCGCCGCGGAGCGGGGAGCTGCGGGGGAGAGCAGGGAGGAACGGAGGGGAGATCTCTCTCTCCCACCCGCTCTCCCCTGCTCCCCGCCATGACTCACCTGTCAGCCGCAGCGGTCCCCGAATCTTTATGGACGAGCAGGAAGATACTCGTCTAAAGCACATTACTCAGACGAGTAGTGCCTTAGCGAGTATACTCGCTCATTCTTAGTAGTCTTCTAAAGTGGCAGTCTGCTAAATGATAGTCTCCTAAATTGGTGGTCTTCTAAGAGTGTGGTCTACTAAAGGTATTGTCTTTTAAAAGTGTGGTCTACTAAAAGGAGCAGTCTAAAAAGGGGTTGTCTTTTGAAGTAGTCTTTTCAAGGGGTGATCTGATCTTCTAAAAGAATGATCTACTAAAGGAATAGTTTTCTAAAGTGGTGGTTCTCTAAAAGTGTAACCCCTGTATGAAAGGGGTTGTCTTTAAAGGTGGTAGTCTTTGAAAGAAATGATCTTCTAAAAGCGTGGTCTACTAAGGGGATAGTTTTCTAAAGTGGTGGTTTTCCACAAGAGTGATCTACTAAATGGGTGGCCTTCTAAAAGGATAGTCTACAAAATGGGTTTTCTTTTAAAATGTGGTTTTCTAAAGTGGTGGTCTTCTAAATGAGGCAATCTACTAAAAATATAGCCTTCAAAATGGTGGCTTACTAAATCTACTAATGGGATAGTTTTATAAAGTGGTGGTTCTCTAAAAGTGTAATCTACTAAATGGTTGGTCTTCTAAAGGAGCAGTTTATGATAGGGGTTGTCTTTTAAAGTGGTAGTCTTTGAAAGTGATGATCTTCTAAAATTGTGGTCTACTAAAGGAATAGTTTTCTAAAGTGGTGTTTTTCTAAAAGCGTAATCTACTAAATGGGTTGTCTTGTAAAGGAGCACTCTATGAAAGGGGTTGTCTTTTAAGGTGGTAGTCTTTGAAAGAGATGATCTTCTAAAAGCGTGGTCTACTAAGGGGATAGTTTTCTAAAGTGGTGGTTTCCTACAAGAGTGATCTACTAAATGGGTGGCCTAAAGGGATAGTCTACAAAAGGGGTTTACTTTTAAAGTGTGGTTTTCTAAAGTGGTGGTCTTCTAAATGAGGCGATCTACTAAAAATGTAGCCTTCTAAAATGGTGGTTGACTAAAGGAGTGGTCTTCTGGAAGATTGTTCTTCTAAAGGAATAATGTTTTAAAATAGTGGTCTTAAAGCAGTTGTGCTTTGAAGAATTTTCCCTGTATAAATAAATCAGATAGTTTTTATAAATATGAGGATTGACATTTTTAGCAATTATACAATATATCTCAAAAGGTTATAGAATCCATTGCGTTCATAGAAAGAGGTACAATGGCTGCACTTGCTCTGATATGGTGTCCACTGCATCAGATGGCGGCCCTTGTAGGACTGTGCAAAACATTTCCAGTAGTAATTTATAGAGCTGTAGACAGAAGTAATTATAAATTTGATGCTGAGAATCAGAAGTAAAATATTCCCAGGGCAGAGGTAATGATAATAGCGAAAGGATAAAGAGGCCGTCAACATAATTATTTTTACAATCGCTTAAACAATTTTAACCTCTGCGGTCACACAAATGCTGCGTGGAGCCTGAAAAATGACCTGTCTAGCCATATTTTTGTCACGCGTATTTTCATTTGCTGATTTCGGTCTTGTCAGAAAATTCAGTTTAGGGCTTCAATCTAGGCATGGTAATGAATTTTAACGTAAGCCTCGATGGCCCCTTGACACTGTATTAGCTCTGTCGTGCTTGTTGACAGGGTACTGAGCGTCTGGATCTGACTTCTGTCACCATCGGGGCTCCTGTCTGAAGGAGCAAAGGGCGGCCATATAATGTGCAGCACAATACAACTGCAGGATATGTTTTTCAGACAGTATAATGGAGAAGGAATTTTTGCTATAGTTTTTGAATGAGGCATGCTAATGTATAAAAGGTTAAAAATATGAACATTTTGGAATATTTTTATGGTTATTCTCCCCAAAATGTATGATTTTCCTTTTTGAAATCTAAATTGTATGCTTGACCCTTTCTTGTGCAAATCAGATGAGCCGCACCTTGATGAAATCTGAAATACATCTGCCATGTGCCATTTATAATACTGGTGTCTTCTTATGTGGCAGAAGGGCTTTTGGCATCCCTAAGGCACTGGGGGTCCAGGTGGTACTGCTATCTCCGCACCCCAAATAGTTTTGCACCTGAGCTCTGTCATTGGCTGTAGCGCCTGTGACATTCCATAAACAGACTGGGGAAGCTTGTAAGCATGATGTCAGAGGGGAGACCTGGAATGGCAGTGTAGGACACAGTGGGAGCGGGGAGAGGTGAGTATAAGCCTATTTATTATTTTATGGCAGAGAGATGGATTTTTTGTAAAGCAAATATCTTGGAAAACCCCTTTGAGATCAACCATCCCTTGTGATGATGATGTAATGGGTACAGAAATGGTCCATTCCACATGACATTGTGTTGGAACCAGGATGGAAGTGGAAGCTCTGATACCACCGGTCTGGGCAAGGATTTAGCCTTCCTGGCCAACCCCTTTGAAGGGGTATTCTGGGTATTTGCTATTAATAACCTATCCTCATGATAGGTCATCAGGAGTTGATCATCGAGGGTCTACCACTCAGAATCCCCACTGATCTGCTGATTCTCTGGCCCACTATGAGTGCAGCAAGGCTGGACGTCAACATCAATGGTCAGAGCTGAAAGTATAATAGATGGCTTCACTTTCAAAGAAATCAATAGAAGCTATGCCTCTACACCTCTCGCTCTGACCACCTTTGTGGATGTTTGGATCCATTGCACCAATGGGATTCTGAACGGTGGACAATCAACTATTGATGGCCTATCCAGAGGATATTTTATGAATAGTAAAGGCCTGAGTAGCCCTTTAAGGGCCTCTAACATGGTCCAACAATTTGGCACATATGTTCACAAGAACATTCATTTTCTTGATTGTCAGGGTATGTAAAAGTGCAAATGATCAGCCGATAAATAAGCAAACGTTCGTTGGCTGATTGTCAAGTCTATGCTGCAGGAGAAATTATTGTTATCGGCATCTCATCTCCCTATGTGATTGGGGAATGTGCTGCTAAGAATAATACTGTATATTGAAGATGAAAGATCGTAATAATGATTGTCCATTTCCAACACAGTGTGTATCGCCCTGCGTAAAGACCATTTAAGCAAGTGCTAATCTTGTTGAACATGGCTCATTTAAAAGCCTGCATCGGCTCATTTGTAAGAACCCGTGGTGTTCAGTCTGTCTGGTACCATCATCCAATATGTCAGCATTTCCTGCCCTGAAGCCTTAAGGGTGAATCTCTACTATGGTTTCCTGTAAAACATGCCCACATAGTTTCTTACATTTATGGCTATTTACTGTCCTATATTAATATAATATATTTAAAAAGAAGTTAGCTCTCAGTGTCAGTGTGCAGCTAGAAAGCCACTTAAAATCCTAGAAGAAATCGCCCTTGGCATCTTTTTGGTTTCCTCCCCTGTGAGCATGGCTTCTATAACATTTCTTGAAGTATTTAGATGTATTAAGTATTGAGCAGATAGATTTGTATGATGTAACCAGAAAATATATTGCAGTCTCATTTTACATTCTAACTTGTTAGAAGCATTTTACCCATTTAGACCTAATGGGATTTGAGTTCCATTGATTTCAGACATTCTACAAATGATCATTTACTTAAATAGACCAAATGATGACTCAATGGGATTGTTAAAAAGATCATCTGAAGCTTTCTGCAGTGCATGACACTCCCTTGGAGGAACAGTAAATATTGCATTAAAGCAGAAAGAGTGAATTTTATCAGTCCTATCACATACATCATTAGTGCCGGTACACGTCCTTGATTAAACCCTATACTGTAGACTAGAAACACTGTCCCAGGATATTCTGTCAGCATTTTAATGCCTAGCATGCTGGGATCAAGGGGCAGACTGGGACTGAAATTTAGTCCTGGCATTTCAAAGCACACAGACCCACATATCCATGGCACATTAAGGTTGTCTTTATAATGGAGCAGTTCAATTATAAACTGTTAGAAACTGTGACCTAAAAAAAGACTCTTTTTGCAGCTGATCCAGGCCCAGACCTCCATGATGACTTCTGGCCACAAAATGCCTCTACAGTATTTATCACACAGACATAATTGGCTCATCCAGCATCCGCCCTATATTTTACACACCTCTACATAATCTTCCTATCCATAGTTCCAGGAGAGTAATGAGGCCCAACACAGTAATTGTAAAATAAATTAATAAATCGTGTTATTTGTATAGTGCCAACTTATTCCACAGCGCTTTCAAGTAATTTTTATTTATTACCCCCCACCAAGCTGGGTACTCATTTTACCGACCTTAAAAGGATGGAAGGCTGAGTCAACCTTAAGCCAGCTACCTGAACCCTTCAGGGATTGAACTTACAACCTTCACATCATGAGTGAGAGCATTTCTGCTGCCTTAGCAATTTGCACCACATGAGGCTCTATTTGCTCTAATTGCTACTTTTAGTGGCCCCTACATAGTAAAAGTGCCCCATTTTATGTCCCCATCAGTAATATTGCTGTCTTTTCTGCCACTACAGATAATTATGTCTCCTTTTCTTTCCACATAAAAAAATAATAATACCCCTTTTCTGCCTCCACAAGTAAAAATCAATCAACAATAATTATCCCCCTTTTTCAACCCCCATAGGTAAATAATCCCACTCTTTTGCAAATAATTAATAATGTCCCTTTTCTGCCCCAAATAGTAATAATGCTGCCTTATAAAGCTGTCATTTCTGACCCGATAGGTGGTAATACTGCCACATGTTAAATCCCCATAGCCTATATTGTGCATACTACATGCGTAATATGCACCAAAATATCTGTGTTTTTTTAAATATACGTAATATGCATGTGAAAAAATGGTAGGTGTGAGTGGCCCAATAGTAACCAATGGGCTTTTAGCACTGTGTATGTCAGATATAATACATGAGCTACGTACACCCGTGTGAGTGAACCCTAAGGGCTCAGTCAGACGGGCGTTTTTTCGCGCGATTTGCGCATGCGCATGCGTCCGGCGATTTTTTAAAACCATTGCTTTGCAATGGTATCGGACACATGAGCGCTTTTTATGCGCTCGTCCGATAAATTATAGAACAAAAAATCGCAGATCGCACCTATCTGCGATCTGCGATTCCTGTTCTCTTCTGTATATGCGCTCAATGGGGCCGGCGGCAGCAGCGCCGACCCCATTAAGAACATATAGAAGACAAATCATTCTTCTCTGCCACAGCTGTAACAGCTGTGGCAGAGAAGAACGATGTTTGCCCATTGAATTCAATGGAGCGGCAATACAGCCGGCTCCATTGAAAGCAATGGGCTAACATCGTTCTTCTCTGCCACAGCTGTGTCACTGCAATCGTCATGCCCCTTATCATCTATATTGTCATTGTACAAAAAGCACTATACCAAGACCAACATTACCAGTAATAACAATATATAAGGGGCAAATAATACCGCCACACCATGACCACATATTACCACCACATAGTGATGGAAAATGCTACTATACTGTTACTGAATAAAGGCCATTGAAGGATCAACATTCTGAAAAATAACACTATACGAAGACCGAATTATACCGCACGACATGATCATATATTACCAAGACATAGTGACAAAATAGTATCACCATAGCACTACTGAAAACAATTGCTACAAAGATTTTGACCACATAATACCTCTACAGTATTACTAAAAAAAGTTATACAAAGACCAATGTGGCCCCCATACAGTGACCATACAGCTGTAGATTACAGTTTACAGTACCAGCACACAGGTGCTCTGCAGGCCATATAAGTCATTACAGTATAGTTACCTCCAGTAATCACTGGTGATGTCACTTCTAACTGTGGTCAGTCATTTTCCATTTTCTTCTCCATCCGGCTCAGACCACGATCATGACTTCTCCCGAACACAACTTGTCTGGCAGAATTTGTCAGACAGACATCTTTAACTCCTCAGTTATCCAGCCACTGCATTGATTTTCCATACCTCTACACAATTTCCCCAGACAGTAATAATGCCATATGCACCACATAGTAATAGCATCTCATTTTTGTGCTCCGTGTAGGCTCCACATAGTAAATTTTAGTGCTCCCAACATAGTAATGGTGCCCCCTTTTATGACACCAATCGGTAATAATGCCCATCCTTGCCTACGTTTAGTAACAGTGATGCTCCTCCTGGCCCCCTCTAAGTAATAATGCTCCTATTGCCCCCCCCCTTTTAAAAAAAACTATTTTTATAACATTGTTTAGAATATCCAAAACAAAAAGATATCACACAGTACATTAATTACATTGTATTTGATATATATTAGATACACAATCACAGGTATCAATTATCTCTCGAACACGTGTTCCAAAAATTATACACATATTATCCCCCTCATGTAGCCTGTTGGTATAGTCTGCTTTCCTCAGGCAGAAATATTCGTACATCTCTAGATGTCATTGTATGTATTATTGGCTTCAAGAGAAGGTATGAAAATATGTGTAAGGGTGCGTTCACACGAGCGCATAAACGGCGCGTTTTTGCGCCCAATCGTATAAGCGTGACCATCTGAGGCATTGGTTTCCAATGTATTCGTTCGCACGGGCGATTTTACGGCGTGTAAAAACGGCAACCCGAAAAAAAACGGAACATATTGCGACCGAAATACGCGCCAACGCATATTCGATGGCCGAAAAGATAGTTTGCAAAGTAGGAACAAACGAAAATACGCTTTCTAGCTCTGGTCATGATCGCCGAAAAACGTTCTTTCCAGCGATTAAATGCTGCGCTCGTGCGAACGTAAATACGCCTACGCTCGTGTGACCGCGCCCTAAGGCTTAGGTCAGACAAGCGTTTTTATTAGCGCATGTATAGGCGCGATGTAAAATCATCTCTAACAGAACCAATGCTTTCCAATGAAAGCGGTCACATGTCCGATTTTTACATGCGCTACAAAATTGCACCTGCAAAAGATAGGACACATGAGTGCCAGAGCACTCAGTCACCTCATTTTTTCTAAAGAGCCTCGTGTGGTGCAGAGTGTAAGCTCTCGCCTACGACCTGAAGGTTGCAAGTTCAATCCCCACGTGAGTCAGGTAGCCGGCTCAAGGTTGACTCAGCCTTCCATCCTTCTGAGTTTGGTAAAATGAGAACCCAGCTTGGTGGGGGGTAATAAGTAATAATTACCTGAAAGCGCTGCGGAATAAGTTGGCGCTATACAAATACCAAGATTTATTTATTTTTATTACACACGATTCCCCCGCGTCTGACTGCATCCTGAATGTGATAGTTATATGTCATTCCGACAACATATTTTTTTGGTTTTTGTACCCTGAAATCATTTGACTAGCATATAATTGTATAATAATATTTTCAACTTATTAACAGCTAAACCCGTAAATCAACTGGTAATCAAATCTATGAGTTTTAAGAATGTATCATCATCAATTATCATCTCTGGTTTATTTATTGATCTATTAAGGACTACAACAATTCAAAATCCAAAATTATAGCTAGAATCCGAATAGAGCTTTTCCTATGTGGGTAAGAGATATTGGTTTGTGTTATTTTAAATCTCCACAGGCGATTAGTATCTGCTTGGATATAGTACTAGGATGTATTACTAAATGGGCGCATACATGTTATGATCTTGTTTGAGTCTAGGAACCATTCTATGAAAACCCGCCACTTCCTGAGGGTTTTGCTTGCAACCAGTTTGATAACAAATAACAATCATTTAAGAAGTAATGCTTCACCTGGCCCCCTTTTTAATAAAAATGCTCCTTCTGGTCCCCTTGAAGTACAAATGCCATTCTGGCCCCATTGAAGTAATAATGCCCCTTATGCTCTCCTTCTAGCAATAATGCCCCTCATGGTTCCCTTCAAGTAATAATGCCCCTTATGGCCCCCTTCTAATAATGATGCCCCTTATGGTCTCCTTCCAGCAATAATGCCCCTCATGGCCCCCTTCTAAGTAATATTCTTCCTTTTGTTCCCTATTTGGTAAATCCCAGGTATATACTTAAAAAAAAACATATACTCACCCGCGTCCCTCCTCCTGGCCTCTGCTGACTGCACCACACGAGTCCCGTGCTGACTTCCCCAGGAAACAATTTTTTGACAGTGAGGGTGATCAATGAGTGGAACAGGTTACCACAAGAGGTGGTGAGTTCTCCTTCAATGGAAGTGTTCAAACAAAGGCTGGACAAATATCTGTCTGGGATGATTTAGTGATCCTGCCTTGAGCAGGGGGTTGGACCCGATGAGCCTGGAGGTCTCTTCCAAGTCTATGATTCTAGGATATGTCCAGCCCCCATATTTTAAGTCTACTATCATTGCAATGGGGCTGGATTTTGTAATTGGGATGGGAGCGGAAGTGCGAAAGTGGGCTTCACTCCCATTGAAACCAAAGGGAGCTCAAGTTGCTATTACACTTTCTAACACTAACAGCAAATGTAGCTTTGCTACCTTTCTAAAGCATCTATTTCCACAAGTTCTAACTTCCCATCCTTACCATAATTTCATTTCATCTTCCTGACAGCATTAAAGACAACTATTTGCCGGAACATCCACTTTTTTGCCTCAAATCAGATTGTTGTGCTATTTTGCATGCTGGAATTGATAGCTACAATTTTTCAGCACGCTGCCGCGAGTGCGCTGTGGTGGAGGGAGAGGATGTATTATATAACTCTGCTATGGATAAGTGCTTAATAAATCAGATCACAGCAGTGAAAAGAGTCCCCAGAGATGTGTGTGTGCAAAATGTGGTGCAGGTAGGAATACTCAGCTGGATACCATAAAGCAGAGTTAAATGTGTCACTTGGCCCAACTCATGGGGAAATTGGGAGTATTATGTAAAAATGTACAAGGGCTGCAGAGAATCCTGTTGCATTACCCGAACACAATGATTTATAACACTGCGTAGAATTGTTAAATGTCCAGTTCAGCTCTTCTACATCTGCATGTTTTAATTGTAAGCTCTTTTGCTCAAGGTATGCATATCCAAAGGATATACCATAAAACTCAGGTAAGTGCTGATTCCCAGCTCTGGGACCAGCACTAAGGTATCCCACCCAAATTCCCCTAAACCTGCTGTATGTGAAAGCAAGGAGTGGTCAGAAGTTGTGGAAAGAGCCAAGTGGGCTATCTTATACTGTTTCCATAGCTCCCATAGAAGTGAGCTGCTATATCTATCCTCATTGTCAAAAAAATCCAGCATGTAGAAGGAGTTGTCGGATCAAATAGAACTTTCTCTGTGTGATTGTAACGTTTATATACGTAAGTTATTACATTGAGGCTGTAGCTTAGATACAAGATGTGATATAGGTGGGAATGGAAGCATACTAGGTCCATATGATATTCTGCGGCATATCAGCCCATAGTTGCTGTAGCTGAGCCTCTAGATGGTGCAAACTCATAGGTTGTAGAATTTGGCATCCAACATGGACCCATACATGTTCTATTGATGATAAATCTGGCAACCGGGCAGTCACAGAAGTGTGACAATGTTGTGGGGACATTCCTGTGACCCCGTTGTGTGTGCAGCTGAGCATTATCCTGCTGGAAGCCTCTTGGAAGCCGCCATGAGAGGAACACATGTGGCTGCAGGATGTCCTGAACATATTGCTGAGTTGTCATTGTCCCTCGTACAACTACTAGGGGTGACCAACTGGGCCCCCCAGACCATCACACTAGCAGTGGGGGCAATGAGCTACTCAACAGCAAAGGCAGGATTGTGGCGCTCAACCCAAGGTCTACAGACAGGGCTGTCGTCAGTGCCCAAACTAAACCTGATTCGTTGCTGAAGGTTACCAAATTTGACTCTGTAAATGTCCAGTTTCATAATTTCCACTGCAAACGGAGGCGACAATGGGTGGATGGGTGTCCAGGGCAGAACACATAATGACTACTGTAAGACCAAATATCCTTCAGCCAAGTGTCTGGAAATGGCTCAGATAGACACAGAGGTGTAACGATGGGGCCACCTGTCTTTGGATAGCGGACAATGAAGCAGGTGGAGCTACTCATGCTTGTCAGACGATCAGACAATTCTCTCTACTAGTGGTCTATCAAGGGCAGCCTGAGCCCGGTCGCCTTGTGTGCCCTCACGCATCCACTAGTCTGAACAACTCCTAACAGTCTGGTCAGAACGGCCCGGTGGTGGGCAATTTGTCCATACAACCATCCAGTTACTTGCATTCCAGTAATGCGCCCCTCTCAGACTCTGGTAATGGGGTGAAACCTCTTCTCTGCACCGTAGAGGCGTCTAGTGGTCAACAAGCTTTACACAAGCAGAAGTAGAGGTCACTACACACAAGGAGCCTCCTAGAACCTCTTATAGGCCAAGGGGGGAACCACTTTTAGGGCCTCAGCTGGCAAGACTATTCATCTAATCACCCCAACTCCCATCATTTACATATCTGCCTGAGATGGAACTGCAGGACGGGTTTTGCAACAAAACAACAACTTCTTCTAGGGGTTGTAATAATGTCTGTCTGTCAAGCTGTCTATCTATCTATCTATTGAGCTATCTACCGAGTTTCCCCGAAAATAAGACAGTGTCTTATATAAATTTTTGTTCAAAAAAGTTTAACTTTTTTACATGTATAGCTGCCTGGACACTATTTAAATTGACTTTTTTAATTAACTGTTAGCAGGGCTTAATTTTGGAGTAGGGCTTATATTTCAAGCATCCTCAGAAAGCCTGAAAAATCATTTTGCGTCCTCAAAAATTCTGGAAAATCATGCTATGTCTTATTTTCAGGGAAACAGGGTATCTATCTATCTATCTATCTATCTATCTATCTATCTATCTATCTATCTATCTATCTATCTATCTATCTATCTATCTATCTACCCATTGTATATATCTGTACATTTGTAACCTTTCATCCATATTTCGTACCCCCAGCTCTCCTCTCACCTATAAGCAGGTGTTCCTCCCAGTCATTTCCTACTCCTCTCAGTTTTTCTCCCTCTTCACCCACCATATATACATTATATACATCTATACATCTATATATTATATCTATCTCTCTATCATCCCCTATTCCCTGAGACACCTCAGACTACACATATACATTTTATATTGAACTGAAGAATGATTTTTCGAAGGAAACGTCCTTACAAAATGCTCTTTTATCTTCCTTCTGATCTTTCTCACCAGAGCAGCAGGTCCTCAGTAGAAAATCAATGCCCATAATAAAATGGTGCGGAGCGGCAGCAGCATGTGAATCTGTCAGCTCTGGAGCTTGGCTGGTGAAGCTATATTATTCTTTCCTCTTAGAATATTCTCCAAGCTGTTTCCACCGCTGTCTGGACATTGTCATGGATAACAGGCGTGCCGCCCACCCCGGACTCCCCATTTCTCTTTGTGTTTTTTTTTGGTCTTCTTTCTGTACAATAACAAAAAAATCCATTCAGTCCTTTAATATCATATGATATCAGTGAGCTGAATATCGACCGGCTACATGGGGCTGCCTGTTTCACTGCACAATCAGAGCCATTCCAAGGAACTAAGTGGAAAAGTTTTCATCTGCTGAACTCTTTTTGTTTGACTTTCCATATGGCCCCTTTACATGAGCTGATTATAATTCGTATTCCTGCGAAGGATCATTTATGTGAAAACTGGGCCATGTGAAGGGAGCGACGAGGAGCTGATGAACGTGAAAACGCTCGTTTGTTGGCTGATTGGCTCGTTTATGAAAGCTTAAGGCCGGATTCCCACGAGTTTATGCGTAATTACATGTGCATTTGCACAGCGATTTTACAGAACGGGAGTTGCGTCTTTGTACGCGCAACTGCGTTTTTTACTGTACATCTTGTGCGCGCAAAGCCACACGCAATGATGCTCTCAGCCAACACTTTAACCCTTTCCACTCCAATTTGTATCCTGGTTTTCCTAGGGGGCTTACTCTTTTCCTGCCATTATACAACAGCACTATATGCTGGCTAAAGCCGGTACTGCATGAGGTGACACATTGGATAGGCTCTGTCAGCAGAGAGGCTGGCAATATACAGTAAGAGAACCCCGATGGACGTCTTCCAACATCAGAGCTGTACAGCCTTAAATTATAATGTCTTCAGACGTCAGACAGTGGACTGGAAAGGGTTAATAGGTTCAATATGTGCTTCTTCCCTGTGCAAATGCGCAGGCAAATAGAACATGCTGCATATTTTTTTTGTGCGACCAAAATGCGTGCGCTAAATACTTTGCATGTGAACGGACGCATCCATGGTTTCTATTCTCTGCATTTTCATGCACACTTGCAGTTTTTACATGCAATTATTTCTTCGTTGCGTTCGTTTTTCATGCGCTTA
>NC_089841.1:50608176-50628176 GCF_035609145.1 Eleutherodactylus coqui
ATCTATCTATCTATCTATCTATCTATCTATCTATCTATCTATCTATCTCCTATCTATCTATCTCCTATCTATCTATCTATCTATCTATCTATCTATCTATCTATCTATCTATCTATCTATCTATCTATCTCATATCTATCTACCTTCTATGTGCCTCATATCTATATACCTGTCGCAGAAATAAAACAGCTTTTCTAGGCTCCCCTGCACAGTGATTGGCCACTCTCCACACCACCTTAATAGCGAGAATTACGCAGCTTCAATACTTGTCATGTAAGATGCATCTGGAAAATATGTAAATACAGAAGTGAGATGCTGCCCTACACATGGCATAGATGGCGGCAGGACAGATTTGTGGAACATCCTGAGCTGAAAATGAGAGACCCATAAGAAGCGCGTTGCGGTGGTTATCTGGCATATCTTCACATGCCTGCGTATTTAATGTCACAGGATTATACTTTTATATGAGGCGATTCCTGTGTTCTCTATTCCAATTACACACTGTCCTGCTCCCTCCAGCTGATAGTAAATGTAATGAATGGCGCAATTTCTCCACGTACAGATTCCAGTTTTATTGAATTTTCTGTTTACAAAAATTTGTTTTTTTAACTGTTGTGGTGATCATTGGCGCGCCGGAAACCGGATACTTTGTAGAAAAAAATTTGGAGAGATGAGCAAAGTCACGCCAAGCCCATGTGTTAAGGCGACATCCACCTTAAAAACATCCTACGATGCCAAAAGATTCACAAGTGGCTTTCACCCCAACACTTTATTTTTGGGAGTATCTATAAAGTTCGATAAGTTATAGACCCCATGTTTAACCCCTTCCGGTAAATGTTAGATCTATTATGGCCAGTGCCATCCAGTTCATTTACACCTGCAGGAGGTGGGGATTATATGTGGCAGTTGATACTCACTCATCTCTAGTCTGGTCCTTTGGGACTGAAACATTTTGGTCTTTAAGGGGTTAAAAATGCTACACATCCCATCATAAAGTACTGTATACAACAAGTTCCCTTTAAAGGGAATGTGAAATCCGAAAATTACTTCTTGTGTAAATCAAATATTTACGTTCAACATATTTTTAAAGAATTTTTAGTGATTTTTATTTTTACATTTTCAATATAACAGTCTACATTTTTAAGGGAAAACCTAAATCCCTGCATTTTTCTCTCTGACTACTAAGCCTTATAATAGTCGGACAATTCCTGTTATGCAGAGAAAACTTTTCAGCAGTCATTTCACTATCATCACAGGCAGGATTGCACTGAAAGGTGACATGTATATGCAGATAACACAAGATTCACCATTCAATAGCTGATGGTCACAGCTCACCTCCTCCCTCTCCTTGCGCAGCTCAGAGAGCATGTCCACAACACTCTCCTGGAAAGCTCCATGTGTCCTCTCTTGCCCATTGTGTCTATGGTCTATTAGGCTGCTGAAAGGCATCTTTCTAAATACTGTTAACTGTGGGTCAGGTAAGATGTCCGACCCCATAGTCATGTACAGACAACAGAATAAAAAAATCTACAAATTGGAAAATATTTCACTATCTGGTCTTAGTTTTTGATTTTTTAATTAAGTGAAACATTGCCTTTAAGAGGTCGCTTTTCTAATGGAAATTCAGCATCAGGTGAGGTCCAAAAGGCTGAAACACATCTGTCCGCTAATGCTAATACCTGAGACATGTCCTAAGATGTTTCGAATCTTTGATATTGACTTACATTGTAGCCATGAAGATGGCACTTTGAATGCTGTTTTTCTCTTACTGTATATTTCCCCCTACGGCTCGCCGCCTCCCTGCAGGTTCTCCCCAAGGATAGTCATTATTCCAGTTGAGGCATGTCCGGTCCTTTCTCTTATTGCAGATAACAGTTAGTGCTTCCACTCTGTAATATATAGGATATCAGCTATAAAAATCCCACAAACCCAAGGGAATGTCCTAGTATTAGCCCTCCTATAAATTATATGTTCAGTGAAGCCGTACATTACCACAATACAGGTTGAGTCAAATGTTTGGAAGCACTCTACTATATGAAGGATGCTTAAAGGGGTGGTATTATATGGGGAAAACATGGCTGCTTTCTTCCAAGAACAGCACCACTCCTAGCTCAGCCCTAAAGGAGTTTAAGCTGTAGTACCATAAATAACCCATAGGCAAAAGTGGTGCTGTTTCTGGAAGAAAGCAGCTATTTTCTTTAATATGATTCAACCCCTTTAAAGGGGCCTTTTCTCCAATAATATTCATCATTACTCCACAACATGTTAGATTGGTAGAGGTGTGACTTTTAGGATTGCTGGGATGTTCCATAGTGAAATGGAGAGGTGGCAAGCTTGCGAGATGTTCTCCATGCAATCTATTGTGTATACAGAAGCACAAAATGTGCTTGGCTTTCACTTCATACAACCCTTTCTTACCAAGGCCATCCTCGTAATGAGGGACCAAAAAATTTTAGCTAAGGATTCTGCATCCCAGCAGACATTGGAGGTCCTTCATTGGTGTCCATGTGTGATCATTGAGCTATCTATAGGCATATAATGTGATGCCAGATAATTGAGCCAACTAGAAGTACAATAAAGTGACACTCAATCATTGAACCATCTATAGACACAATAACATGATCACTGAGCCATTTATAGGCACAATGACATGACACCCAAACATTGAGCCATCTATAGGAACAAAATGTGATACCCGATCACTGAGCCATCTATAGGAACAAAACATGATAACCGATCACTGAGCCAACTATAGGCACAATAAAGTGATACTCAATCATTGAACCATCTATAGACACAATAACATGATCATTGAGCCATATACATATCACAATAACATGATCATTGAGCCATCTATAGGAACAAAACCTGACACCTGATCACTGAGCCATCTATAGGAACAAAACATGATAACCGATCACTGAGCCAACTATAGGCACAATAAAGTGATACTCAATCATTGAACCATCTATAGACACAATAACATGATCATTGAGCCATATACATATCACAATAACATGATCATTGAGCCATCTATAGGAACAAAACCTGACACCTGATCACTGAGCCATCTATAGGCACAATAACATAATAAAGCATGAATTATCTACATTGGTTATGTCAAATACTGAATCGTTGAAATTGAATTTAGGTGCAATTACAAAATAACAGAATTTTGCTGATTTAACTCTTCATTGCCAAAGGTTTTCGTGGTCATGGTGAGTACAATATTCCAGTTAGGGAAGACCCATTCCAGCAGACAGTAGGGGTACCCCTTGTCTCTAAGAAAGAGTGTAATCATTGCATCACCTATAGTTGATTTCTTGCAGAAACTGCCACAACAGTTTATGGGGGGTGTTTGGAATTATAGCTTAGCTGCATTAAAGTAAATGGGGTTGAGTTGCAATACCACACACAACCTGTGAGCTGCAGTGGCGCTGTGTCTTTTGTTTTAGCAGCTATTTTTTTTCTATTTCTGGACAACCACTTTAGTTTTCATGAACAGATTGTTTACTAACAGTCTAAAAAGTCCCATAAACTAGTTTCTTGTTTGCCCGGACTAATCCTACAAATGAATGGCTGAACTGGAGCTGCCATCTTTAATGACTTCTGAAATAAATATGTATGCCGAACAAGCCTAGTGTTAATTACCGGCCTGTGAAAAACTCTGAATTGTCCTGGCAAGTGCAACTCATTATACAATAACCATTTCTTCTCCTACCGCAGAAAATGCTAATTGATTTGAGTCTGAACCTCGGAGATACAAGCACATCTGTTCTCCCTAAAGGTGAAGGGACTGCTGCGTCTTACAGGCATGCAGCCGTAAAAAGAATTCTATAGTGTTGTGTGCAGATTAATGCAGAACAATCCTAGGGTTCAGGTCTGAGGGAGTTTTATAGCTGGATGTAATTTTTGGCGAGTTTCACTGATATTTATACCCTAATTTTACATGGATATTGGATTCATCGGCATCTGTCAAGAAGACAGGGAAGAAGGAGCAGCGCATATGAATGATCAGGGATTGATGTCTGCATATCAATGTAGGTGGGAAGGCATCAAAAGAAAGCCCTGACAGGCACAGCCTAATGTGCAGAATGTGCAGGGTGAATATTAATAGGGTCAGTCCATGTAAAATGAATGATGGTTGATAGTGATGACTGGGGTGATAACAATGTATATGATATAGTAACAGTAATAGTCATCATCAGAGTTTGTGTTATTATTAATGCCTCGATGATAATGGCCATTTTTCTTCATTGATTTCTCCTCCCACCTTTAAAAAAAATGATAACTTTTTTATTTTACAGTTGACATGGCCATATAAGGGCTTCTTTATTGTGGAAACAGTAAGACTTTTTTGTTTTTAAATATTTTTTTATTGAATTGTTTAAATCAGACATATAAAACAACAAAAATATTACAAAGAAGAAAATAGATGAGTTCCAGCAACTCAGGCGATATAAAGGGATTTAATTTTAGCATTCCAGTAAAAACATGGATAAAGGTCCCAGCATGAAGATTTTAAATGTCTACATGTTTCAAACAAAAAGCTCTTAGTCAAGATTCTGCTTGAAACATGTAGGCATTTCAAATACTTTATTAGTATGAATGCAAATAACATAAAGTAACATAAAGGTAGAGAATATGGTAAAATGGCTCTGACCTCTCCAACATGAAAAACACTGCTTATAAGCAGAGTGATCACCCTGAAGAGGATAGCCCCATACAGGAACCTGGGGCAATGCTGACTCCCCCTAGAAGATAACAGGGAACAGTTATATAGATGACATACAATGTAATACCATAGAGCCCAGGGAATATAATGTTACAACACTCCAGCATATAAGGAAACGAATACACAGACTTATCTTAACAGAGGTGCAGAAGGTGTCACTGATGAAACCAGGAATGCCTTCAGACAGAGTATCTTCAAACAGGAACCAGACAAGACTCAGACTGGACTCAGACAAGAAACAGATAGGAATTAGACAGAGATCAAACAGGACACAGATAGACAGAGATCTGACCAGCATGCATCCTCAAACTAGACTAAAGTATACCCAGCGTCCTCAGAGAGGAGGGAGAAAATAAATGAGTACACACTGACAGTGATTGGCTGACTGGGCTATTCCACCCTTCAGCTTACTGATCAACCAAAACACCTGTGCAACTGTTGGTGCTTAGTGCCGATGTGACAGGGAGCACACGCCGATAAGCCATGACATGTAGTTAATAGAAAATGAGTGCATCACTTGTTCATAGTAAGATCAAGATCCACAATAAAAATCAATATCATTCACAGCGTGTGATGTAACCACTGAGAAACATAAACATGGAATTAGGAGATACATATTATAGTACCATCACCATACTGCAAGGGGATGGAATGAAAGCATCTTGTTTAGATTTAATATTACTTATCCTGGGAGATTGCATATCCATTATCTTACGTGCAGAGTCTTGATCCTGCACAACAGAGAGCCAACATATCCGCATCAGCTGATAACGATTATGATTTCCTTTTTCTAAGGCACACTGTTCTTCTAATCTAGACATATGAGACACTTTTCTCCCTAGGTGGGGAATCAATGGTGTATCTGTGCTATACCAGTAAAGAGGGATCATGGCTCTGGCTGCAAGGATTAGTTGGGACTAGTGATGAGTGAACTTTTGAAAAGTTTGGTTCTGCCAGTTTGCCGAACTTGGGAAAAAGGTTTAGTTGGATCCAAATTAGTTTGAACCAAATCAGAACTTCAGTAATACACCTAAAACTGGTGTATAAAACTGTCTACAAGACATAAAAGCATTGTATAACACTCTTAGGCATTGTTCACATGAGCGTGGTTTACACGCTGCAACAGCAGCGTGTAAACCATGCTTCTATAGCAACCAATATAGCAACCAATAGGGTGCTATGGAAGCGCTAACACAGAGCTTTTTTTACCAATGTCGAATCTATGCTGGTAAAAAAGGACAGCGAGTGCGGACTCGCCTGTTAGCTCTGTGCTGTGGTACTGTCCATGGTGCTGACCACAGGCTCCCAAAGCACGAACATGTGAATGGGCTGCTCCACGGAGCACGGAGCAGCTTGTTCACTGCAGAGTTCCTGCATGTCAGCAGCATGTAAACCACGCTCGTTGAACGAGGCCTTAGGTCACCTAGGAGTGTATCTTAGTACTTTAGAACTTTTGAGCTATTTTTAAGGCAACATTAATGCAGAAAATGAAGAAAAAAGGAAATGAAAAAGAAGGAAAAAGATTATATTTTATTTTTCCTTCTTCCACTTCTTTTTTCTTTTTCTTTATTTTTCTTCGTTTTCTTTTCCTTCTTCTTCCCTCTTGTTCTTCTTCTTATTCCTTCTTCTTCCTCCTTCTGCTTCTTTTTCCTTCTTTTGTGTTTCTTTTTTCTTTGTTTATATTTTTATTCTCCTTCTTCATCCTTCTTACTATTATTTTAACTTGTTCTCCTTCTTCCTTCTTTTCATCAGTTTCAGCCCAGACAAAAAACTAGAGGTTCAGGTTCTCAGCGAACCAAACTTTTAGCAAAGTTCAACCTGAAACAGTGTACAACCATTTCAATTTTCTTGAAAGTTTGTGGAACTGAAGGCACCAAGTTTAAGAAGAGTAGTTCAGGGGATAGTTTAGGAGTAGAGATGAGTGAGCCTACTCGGCCATGCCCCTTTTCCGCCCGAGTACCGCGATTTTCGAGTACTTCCGTACTCGGGCGAAAAGATTCGGGGGGGCACCGTGGGTGAGCGGGGGGTTGCAGCGGGGAGTGCTGCAACGTTCCCCGCTGCTACCCCCCGCTCCGCCACGCCTCCCCCCACCCCCCGGCGCCCCCCCCCCCCGAATCTTTTCACCCAAGTACGGAAGTACTCGAAAATCGCGGTGCTCGATCGAGTAATTACTCGAAACGAGTATGTTCGCTCATCTCTATTTAGGAGCCTTTGGGCAAAGGATTACTATCAGTTCTGCTATTTTTGACAAAATGGTTTTATTCTGTCAGATTCCCATCATACCTGTTTATAAGAGCCTATTGGGATTTGACATCTCTAACATACATTAGGCAACAATTTATCTATTTTGCCTAGTAGCTCTGGTGTTTTGTACCACCTGCAAGTAAGCTTGTAAGATGTTTTCTTTAGAGTGATACACCTAGACTTTAGGTATTTCTAAAGGTGATAATTCAATATCAAGTTCCTTTTCCCACACTTGAATGTATGTAGGGGTGGTCTCATCAGGTTTAGACATTAGTGTTTCGTAAATTCTTGGGGTTGCCTTTAAAGAGGCAGTCATCTGTTCCAGCTAGGACTAGAGATCAGCGAGCGTACTCGTTTAGGGCGGGAGCGGCGTGGAGGAGTGGGGGATAGCAGTGGGGAACAGAGCGGAGCTCTCTCTCCCACCCCCCCCCCCACACTCCCCTCTGCAACCCCCTGCTCACCCCTGGCGCCCCCCGAATCTTTTCGCCCGAGTAGTACTCGAAAAAAGCGGTGCTCGATTGCGAAATCGCCCTAAACGAGTACGTTCGCTCATCTCTAGCTAGGACACGTTTCTAGATCAAGCCGTATAACATGATATTTTAGAAGTTACGTGCTACATGGAAATGACCACTTGTATTTTTTAATGGTATCATACAATGTACTGAAAAACTCTGAAATGGGAAAAAAATGCAATTGCACCATTTTTTTTGGCAGGGTTTGCTTTTACAATGTAAATGGTGCGGCAAAAATGACGTTTACTTACTTCTGTGGGTTCCCTTGGAAAAGGCATGGCGTTATTATTTGTGATGAGCGAGCATACTCGCTAAGGGCAATTGCTCGAGCGAGCATCACCCTTAGCGAGTACCTGCCCGCTCGAGACAAAAGGTTCGGGTGCCGGCCGCGGGCAGGGAGCTGCGGGGGAAAGCGGGGAGGAACGGAGGGGAGATCTCTCTCTCCCTCTCTCCCCCCCCCGCTCCCCCCTGCTGACTGCCGCTACGCACCGCTCCCCCGCACCGGCACCCGAACCTTTTGTCTCGAGCGGGCAGGTAGTCGCTAAGGGCAATGCTCGCTCAAGCAATTGCCCTTAGCGAGTATACTTGCTCATCTCTAGTTATTATGTTCTGTGCACTGAAGGGTATGCACTGTTACCTTTAGTCTATATTCACATGGGGTGTAATTTGCAACAGAGTGTCCGCAGCAAACTTGCAGCACAAAATCCACCTCAAAGGTCACATCAAACAGAAGAAAACAGTAAATCACTCATATATAGTGCACACATACCCAGTTTCCCCGAAAATAAGACCTTCCAGAAAATAAGCCCTACCAGGGTTTTTCAGAATTTTTGGGGAGGTTTAAATAATAAGCCCTACCCCAAAAATAAGCCCTAACCGCATTACATAAAATAAAGAAATACATTACTTAGATGGCTCAGTCCAGGTCACACTCACTGATCTTCAAAGCTCCGACGCACTTCTTGCACTTCTCGGCCGCCCACAGACGATCACTTCCTGGTTTTTGGATTCATAAGCCCTGCCTCCAGGAAGCGATGGCTCTGATTGGTTCTCAAGCGCTGCTCAACCAAACAATGCAATGCTTAATGAACCAATGTGATGGCTGTTATTGGTTCATCGAGCCATTGCTTCGTTGATCAACGCTCAAGAGCCAATCAGAGCCATCACTTTCTGGAGGCGGGATTTATGAATCCCATAACCAGGAAGTGATCTTCTGTGGGCGCCCGAGGACTACAAGAAGTGCTACAGAGCTTCCAAGAGCAGCAGAAGGGACCCGGACCAAGAATAATAAGACATTCCCCAAAAATAAGTCCCAGTGCCTCTTTGGGGACAAAAACTAATATAAGACAGGGTCTTATTTTTAGGGAAACATGGTATTACATAGCACTTTACATTACTTGAAATTGGGCTCTGTCCATTTGGCTGGATTTGAACCGAGGATCCGAGTGCTGCAAGGCTACAGTGCTAACCACTGAGCTTTGACACAGATGTTGTGGAAGTCATCCCTGATTTAAAGAAGTGGGCTCTATGAAATTTCTACTGCTACAACTGACATGTTTTGGATTTAGGATCCGCACCGCATGTCACGGGTTTTGTGTGAATTCTCTCTACGGAGTGTGCCTGAGATATTGAAAATCTCATCTACTTTGCTGCTGCTTTAAATGCTGCAAATGTTCCATGTGGAAATATCTGCCGCAAATTGCCCCATGTGAACATGGCTGTAAATCAAGTCAAAACTATCCATACCTGCCCCATTATTATATTACCCTCACACACCAAAAGCTGAATTCTATCCGTTAGCACAATAGCCCTGAAGCATAGATGAGGAACGTGATTTATTATAATGCTATCACACTCCAGCTCAGTTTGCAGAGCACAGAAATAAACATATTTCCAGCCTCCTGTGGTCTTTGCCGGTTTTTCATGTGAGCGATGCATACGATGGAGCAGGTTCCTGATTAATGGGCTGCCTCTGCATTTTAAGTGCTGATTAATTAAGGGTTATATATTATATTGCACAGCGGAGACTTAAACCTGGAAATAACACTGCCAGTAAGTGCTACTACCACCAGCATGTTCCCGCGTCTTGTCACCTTCTCCCCGGCTGCTAGTTACTGAGAAATATGGTGAAGACTGCAGGTGGCTATGGTGGTTGTATCACTCTAAAGTGTCAGGAAGAGGGAAGAAACACAGGTGTTTATTGCGCAATTCTTGAATGTGAAACTAGCTATGTATCTCAAATCTGCCTATCCATCATATATAAAATATACATAAACATATATATATATATATATATATGTGTGTGTGTGTGTTAATGTATATGGATATATACAGTGTTTCCCCCAAAATAAGGCCCTGTTGTATATTAAGTTTTGCCTAAAAAAGGGCACTAGGTCTTATTTTCGGGGAATGTCTTATTATACTTACCTAGCAGGCTCGGTCCAGGTCTCTCCCGCTGCTGTCTGGAGCGCTGATGCGCTGAGCCATGGCATTGATTGGCCAATTCATGGATCCCGCCTCCACAACACAATGGCTGTGATTGGTTCTTTGACTGTTGCTCAGCCAATCAATGCAGCGCTCAATGAACCGATCACAATCATTGCATTGGTTCATCAAGCACTGCATTGATTGGTTCTCAAGCGCTGCTCAGCCAGTCAGACCCATTGCTTCCGTAACCAGGAAGTGATCTTCTGTGGGCGAACGAGGACTGCAGTACGCATGGTGGAGATCCGGACAGCAGCAGGAGGACCTGGAGCGAGTCGGCAAGGTTGTATTCTTTTTTTTTTTGTAATGCAGCAAGGGCTTATTTTCAGGATAGGGCTAATATTTTAAGCCCCCCTGAAAAATCAGCGTAGGGCTTTTTTTCAGGGTAGGTCTTATTTTGGGGGAAACAATGTATATATATATATATATATATATATATATACACTACCGTTCAAAAGTTTGGGGTCACCCAAACAATTTTGTGTTTTCCATGAAAAGTCACACTTATTCACCACCATGCGTTGTGAAATGAATAGAAAATAGAGTCAAGACATTGACAAGGTTAGAAATAATGATTTGTATTTGAAATAACATTGTTTTTACATCAAACTTTGCTTTCGTCAAAGAATCCTCCTTTTGCAGCAATTACAGCATTGCACACCTTTGACATTCTAGCTGTTAATTTGTTGAGGTAAGCTTGTGAAATTGCACCCCACGCTTCTAGAAGCATCTCCCACAAGTTGGATTGGTTGGATGGGCACTTCTGGCGTACCATACGGTCAAGCTGCTCCCACAACAGCTCAATGGGGTTCAGATCTGGTGACTGCGCTGGCCACTCCATTACCGATAGAATACCAGCTGCCTGCTTCTGCTGTAAATAGTTCTTGCACAATTTGGAGGTGTGTTTAGGGTCATTGTCCTGTTGTAGGATGAAATTGGTTCCAATCAAGCGCTGTCCACTGGATATGGCATGGCGTTGCAAAATGGAGTGATAGCCTTCCTTATTCAGAATCCCTTTTACCCTGTACAAATCTCCCACCTTACCAGCACCAAAGCAACCCCAGACCATCACATTACCTCCACCATGCTTAACAGATGGCGTCAGGCATTCTTCCAGCATCTTTTCATTTGTTCTGCGTCTCACAAACGTTCTTCTTTGTGATCCAAACACCTCAAACTTGGATTCATCCGTCCACAACACTTTTTTCCAGTCTTCCTCTGTCCAATGTCTGTGTTCTTTTGCCCATCTTAATCTTTTTCTTTTATTGGCCAGTCTCAGATATGGCTTTTTCTTTGCCACTCTGCCCTGAAGCCCAAAATCCCGCAGCCGCCTCTTCACTGTAGATGTTGACACTGGTGTTTTGCAGGTACTATTTAATGAAGATGCCAGTTGGGTACCTGTGAGGCGTCTGTTTCTCAAACTAGAGACTCTAATGTGCTTATCTTCTTGCTTAGTTGTGCAACGCGGCCTCCCACTTCTTTTTCTACTCTGGTTAGAGCCTGTTTGTGCTGTCCTCTGAAGGGAGTAGTACACACCGTTGTAGGAAATCTTCAATTTCTTAGCAATTTCTCGCATGGAATAGCCTTCATTTCTAAGAACAAGAATAGACTGTCGAGTTTCAGATGAAAGTTCTCTTTTTCTGGCCATTTTGAGCGTTTACTTGACCCCACAAATGTGATGCTCCAGAAACTCAATCTGCTCACAGGAAGGTCCGTTTTGTAGCTTCTGTAACGAGCTAGACTGTTTTCAGATGTGTGAACATGATTGCACAAGGGTTTTCTAATCATCAATTAGCCTTCTGAGCCAATGCGCAAACACATTGTACCATTAGAACACTGGACTGATAGTTGCTGGAAATGGGCCTCTATTCACCTTTGTAGATTTTGCACAAAAAAACAGGCATTTGCAGCTAGAATAGTCATTTACCACATTAGCAATGTATAGAGTGCATTTGTTTAAAGTTAGGACTAGTTTAAAGTTATCTTCATTGAAAAGTACAGTGCTTTTCCTTCAAAAATAAGGACATTTCAATGTGACCCCAAACTTTTGAACGGTAGTGTATATATATATATATACATTGCAGTGCAGCCTCTGATGTTTATCAGGTACCATCTAGATCAGGGGTGGGCAATTAATTTTCCCATGGGGCCACATGAGAAATTGGAATGGTTTTAGAGGGCCAGACCAACATACGAAGGCTCCATGCACATTGCCTTAATGGGGCCGTATTCCAGCCGCCCGATTTGCGGCCAGAATACGGCCGCCATTGAAAATGAATGAATTAAAAAGTGAATATTATTAGTATTATTATTCTAATTACAATGCAAAGGGAAAAGTCCTGACACTTACCAATGACGAGCGTGGAACGATTGTCCTGGCACTCCCCAAGGTCCGCAACGAGCATCCTGGCACTCAGAAGTTACAGTGGCATCACTTACTCAGCATCGGGAAGCAGTGAAACTACAAACTCCGAAGCCTTGTCCATTTTGTTAACTTATGTGCTGTTTAATAAAGTTATTCAAGCCTACGTCATTGGTAGAGGTGCTTGAATAAGTAAGGCCTGAATAACTATTAGCACAGCACAGAAGTGAACAAAATGGACAAGGCTTCGGAGTGCATAGTTTCGCTGCTTCCCGTTGCTGACACCGGACTCATTGGTGAGTCACCAGGACACTCTTTGCGGGCCGGTCCGAGCTATTCAGCGGGCCGGATGTGGCCCGCGGGCCGTGCTTTGCCCAGGTCTGATCTAGATGGTGAAAGAATCCGATGATGCATTAGCACAGCATTGGTTAGAGGCTATACAATGTTTGTTGGGGGACAGTTAAATTATCGCCTAAACAATCTACAGCCCATAAGTAGGATATTATGAGGATGAGCTGTGATCTCCTCTATTATACCTGTGTGACAGGAGCTGTGTGATCATCATCCGTAACTGTGACAGTAGTGTCTGTGTGTTCTCTAGACAGTTTTTAGGATAGGATTCATGCAGCAGCCGCACACAGACTGATAAACTGACTAGTTTCAGATAGCATAACCCCAAGTATATCCGAGCTGGTCAGAACTGAGATCACACGACTATCTGAGGAAGGAGATGCCATGAGTTTCAGATAAAAGGTATAACTGTAACACTAGCTCACTTATATATAATGGATGGATAGCTACATAATGAATGAATGAAAATCATTGGAGTGGTCTTTTAATAAAAGTAACTTTTTGTACCTTCGCACATATACACAGAACAGCAGACAGGCAGCAGCTCTACCTTTATCCTATGTACACCTTTGCAACCAAATTATATTTCTCTCTCCAGTGCATCTGAAATGAAAAATGAAGCAACTTTACATATAGTCTTCATTAAAAATCTCCCACTGTTTTGTGTCTACAGCTCCGATGCGGACTTACGTCTTTCCATGCTAACAGAGAAGAAGCTGTGCAGCCTCATCCCGCAGTCACACTCACATCTAATGTATCTGTCCCACTTGTACTAGAGGACGGATGGAATAGAATAAGATTGCAGGCTTATTTGTTGTCTGTTACCATGGAAATGCTTTGATATGCGTAGCAGCTGTATACACTAAACAGTGAGACATTTTATTGAGGACTACCTCTTCAGTATTTTTTAAATACCAACAAAAGTTTGTTACCAGGATGGACAAAGTCATTGGGCTTCTCTGCTATCAGTGGGGAAACATTGAGGCCGGCTGCACACGACTGGGTTGGATTCCGCATGTGGGAGCCCGCAGCGGAATTCGACTCTGTGCACAGCCGGCGTCCGCGCATACCTGTCATTGTTTATTTTCTTCTGTACTGCGGATGGTCCGCACGGTTCGCCATTGGACATGCGCAGTATGGGTTTTTTCTTTAAACCCCTGCTTTTCCCACATCATCACAACCTTCCTGCTGGAGGTGTAACTTGAAGCTTCTGGGCCCCAATGTAAACTCTGTAACAGGGCCCCCAGCTATAATGCTTTATTGATAATACTGGGCTCCCTATATGGAGAAGAGAGGCCTTATGGGCCCCCTAAGGCTCCTGCAACCGCATCCTCTGTATCCCCTACTGTTACGCCCCTACTTCCTGCAATGTCAATTGCGGAAGGGTCAAAGGTCGGATGGCCTTCATTGACTTCATTGGAAGGCGTCCGTGTAAAATACGCACAAAAATAGAGCATGTTGCGACATTTCCTCCTTCAGCGGATAATCACAGTAGATTTCCGCTCACATGCAGAAAAAAAGCACTTTTCCATAGCATTCATTGGAAGGGATTTGCTGCGGAATCCAGGGGCGGATGCCCACTCTGGATTCCGCAATGCAAATCCGTTCGTGTGCAGCTGGCCTAAAGTGTGGTGGGTGAGGGTAGCGCAACGCAGGTCCCAGGATACAACGCAGCAGCCAAAGTTACACAATATGTGATATTTATTAAAGCAAATTACAGCAAAGGAACAACAGTATGATGACAAGAAAGCAAATGAACGTTTACAGAACCGTTCCTAAATACTAGCCATGGCCAGATAAATCTTAGAACCATTAGCGTGCCTACCCACTACCGTTACGTTTTTACTGTGAAATTCGCAGCGTTTTTTTTCTCCAGGTGTCTATGGGACTTGTTAATGTTAAAATCGAAACGCCGCAAAATCGCAATTTAATATTCTGTTTGAGCCCCAGCAAGATCACTCCTATCCAAATGAAAAGTGTCAAGGTGCTCACTATCCTGACCGCAGGCCTGCTGACTAACTAACAAGTCCTTAGTGGTGTGCACTTTTATAGAGGCCAGCCTCACTTACGTACATTATGCAGAATCACTAGCTTCAACTGACTCAATCTACTCTGGAGTCGGGAACATTCCTTGACCATGATTCCCGGAAATACCTGGGGGGTTGTCCATAAGTCCCCCTATAGTTGTAGCTTGAGGACTAGCTACCTCTCTCCAACAGATTGTCGCACCTTGGGGGAGCCGCTCCTCCACAGAAAATGGCCCCTTTGCAGCTGTTCCTCCATGGCTCCAAGTAATCTCTGATTCAGTGGTCCTCAGCATCCTCCAGGGCAGGTCTTGCCCCTTCTCTCACCAGTGCCTGCACTCTGTTGCAGGCTATCGTGCCTAAGGCTCACAGGAGCATCACTGCACTCTGTAATAGTCCCTTGGTTGTGTTCTCTCTGCTATGATGCAGCTCCTACACCTTATATAGGGCTGACATCACCTCTCTCAAATGTTCCTACGGAGCATGCTCAGTGTCATATTGTTGAAATTTGGTGCAAATTTTGACACATACTGTAATTTGGGCACAATCTTTGGTCCAATTCAGTACATCATCGAGGCAACCATTTAACCCTATTAGGGTAACCCCTTACAAAAGCGTCTTGTCCAGGATATCAGTGTCTATGGTCCTGTGACTTTAAAATGTTCTCGAAAATAGTAGATCCTCCGCATACAGTTTCCTCTTGACCTTCACATCTTCTGCTATAGAAGAACATTCACAGTATCCAAGCCTGACCACCAATTTGTTAAGACATTACTGTTTTCTCAAGCCATGACCTTAAGAACGGACAACCTGGGACTCAATTAAAGCAAAAGTTGATATAACGTTGTCTTCTGGGGGTTCCCCGTTACGTGGATGTACTGGGGCATTCAACGTTAATAGGTGCAAAGGGATTTGAGAGACAATCGTCTATGAACCTAGGACAATTGTGCACTTTGGTCTGCTATTATAATGACTGATTTATAGATGTAGCGGTGAATTTGTTAACACTTCATGGTTGGGGCACCTTGATGACTCTCTGAGAAGAGATAACGGAGTAGGATTATTTGCGACCCTATAGAAGTCCATAAAGAGTCCTGATAGAAAAGGCATACGAAATGCTTAATAACCACTCCATATCCCATAATACAGGAACAGATAATCACTATCATTAAATCCCTGTAGAACCCATATAGACAAGAGATGATCCACATGGGTGGATTTGCTTTCCGGAATCCAGAGCAGGCGTCCGCCTCTGAATTCCGCAGCAAATACTGCCCACAGCATGCTATGGAAAAGCAGTTTTCCCTGCCCACGAGTGGAATCAAGTTCTTGGGATCTGCATCATTGCTTAGCGATGGCGCAGCATAATCTGTACCGTACATGTGCGCCGGAACGCCGGCTGGCACATCCGCAGTACAGATAAACAAGACTGCAGACTGGTAGGCGTGGGTCACCGGCCGGGCACAGGGTCAGATACCGCTGCAGAATCCTGAATGCAGAACCCGACCCGTCCGTGTGCAGGCAGCCTTAAAGGGGTATTCTCATCTCAGCTTTCCATGGCTGATATGGGAAAACTGAGCCACTCTATTCCGACCACGTGAAGGCTCCGGCTCGCTCTTTCTCTAGGCTCCGGTTGGGTGGCCGGTAGCCATGACAGCAGTTTCCCATCTCAGCTATGAGGAGCTGAGATGGCAATACCCTTTTTGGCCTTATTCACAAAGGCAATTTTGGTCCAAGAAATGTGTATGCAATAGGGATGAGCGAGCATTGCCCTTAGCGAGTACCTGCCTGCTCGAGAGAAAAGGTTCAGGTGCCGGCGCGGGGGAGCGGTGAGTTGCGGCAGTCAGCAGGGGGGAGCGGGGGGACAGAGGGAGAGAGAGATCTCCCCTCCGTTCCTCCCCGCTCTCCCCCGCAGCTCCCTGCCCGTGGCCGGCACCCAAACCTTTTCTCTCGAGCGGGCAGGTACTCGCTAAGGGCAATGCTCGCTCGAGCAATTGCCCTTAGCGAGTATGCTCGCTCATCACTAGTATGCAAGTTTTTGGTGCGGATATGCGTTATTTTTACATTAGCGATAGTTGGATGTTTGCATCTGTGTATCATCTGTTTTTCACACACACAAAAAAACCCACACAATCATGCCCAAATGAGGGTGCACAAAAAAAAAAACAACGCAGCAAGCACGGATTCTGATGCATGATTGTTGTGTTATTGTTTTATGCATCCATGGATTTTAATAGCCGATATTGGCCCATGAATGCGGACCACAGTAGGTCACACTGCAATTGCTGGGTTTTTTACACGCAACATGCATCCGTGTAAGTGGCGTCTCACTCAGGACGGAATATTCCGCAATAGCGTTACGGAATACGGCCTTCTGCAGAATATTCATCCCAAAATCTGCACTGCAAAAGTGCGGTTTTTGGTGAAGAATTGAAAATGGCAGAATTCTACCCCACTTCAGCATTATATCTGCAGTTAGCAGAGCAGAGTTTGGTGCAGTAATCCAGGACGGTACGATATTCCACAACACTGTTATGAAATATTCTGTCATGAGCGAAAGGTCCCTAAACAAAATGTTACGTTTGTGTGGGCAAGTAAGGACGGGGCCCACACGAACGTGACCCAGAGGCATGAGTCTAGGGGGAAACTTACCCTATGATGCAGGAAGGATGACATGGCCCCTACCTACTATGCAGGGTGATCGCACCAATAATGGCGGCCCCATGCTGGAACCTCGGCCCTGCTCTCCCTGACAGGGGGATGCTCACAACCAGGCGGAACTGACAAAATGCATAACTCACTGATTGGTTGCTATACTGCTGTGGTAAAATGAAAGCTACGCTGTGATTAGTTGCTATGGGCAACATAGATTTTTTTTTTAGACAGCTTTTACATAGCAACCAATCACAGTGAAGCTTTCCTTTTTTATACTGCTGAGATAAAATGAAAGCTGTGCTGTGATTGGTTGCTCTACAGCTGAGGTAAAATGAAAGGTAAGCTGTGATTGGTTGCTATACTGCTGAGGTAAAATGAAAGCAGTGTTGTGATTGGTTGCTATGGGCAACATAGATTTTCTTTTAGGCAGCTTCCATAAGAGTGTAGTACACATATCAACCAATCACAGCACAGCTTTACTTTTTTTTATACCACTGAGGTAAAATGAAAGCTATACTGTGATTGGTTGCTCTACTGCTGAGGTAAAAGGAAAGCTGTGCTGTGATTGGTTGACCAGACTTTTATGAAAGCTGTCTAAATGAAAATCTTTATTGCCCATAGCAACCAATCGCAGCGCAGCTTTCAGTCTACCTCAGCAGTATAACAACCAATCACAGCGTAGCTTTCATTTTACCTGAGCAGAATAAGAAATGAAAGCTGCGCTGTGATTGGTTGTCATGGATAGCAAAGACAGATTTTCTTTCAGACAGCTTTCATAGGAATGTGTTGCTGGCCTACCTTTCCATGTCCCATCCTGTTTGATAATGTATAGTTGATTTTGACTCCTAGGTTAGGAGTCAGTAATGAGGAAAACCAAATTTGGAGAAAATTAGAAAATTTTGCAAAAACGGTCAGGTCGATGCTTAGATAGACCCAACCAGTGGGAATCTCTGCCTGTAAGTAGTGAAAGTAAAGGCGGCACAAACAAAGTGCGTCAGGATTTACAACCGTTGCAGTAATGGCAGCCATCTCCTATTTCTTCCTAACTGTGAGGCGCTGTCATGGTAACTAGCTGGGTGAAAAATGGCAATGAGGATGATTACTTTCCGAATTTTGCTGACACGTCTGAACAGGGAGCGCTTTGCAGGAATCATCGTTGCTCGCTCTTATTACCGCCCCGTGTTAAGCAGTTTCACAAATCTGTATCATCTTCTATTAAATCACATCAGATCGGCGCACACAGACATCAAGGTCAACATGCAAAGTGGGGAGCGTCTTCCTGCCGAGTAATAATGTTTATGATCAGTGTTAGTAATATCATGCCATTAGTGAGCGATGGACGTGCGCGCTATTATGTCACACCGCACTCCTCGCGCATTTCTGCTGAGTAGCATATATTCCAAAAAGGCGAACTCAAGGCCACTATGGCTGCTGAGAAGGGAAAACTCTGTGTCCTACCAAAAGTAATTGGGCCCCCGAGCAAGAAGCAAAAGTAGTTTTTATTTCCATGCCATTACTGAGGGCTCCTTCAGACGTCCATATTTGTGTTCGTTTTTGCGCATGCAAAATATACACGCGGTGATGTCAAGGGGTTCATTCTCCTTAAAGATGTTTCCTGCAAAAAGTACAATACTGTGAGCCGATAGACGCGCAAATCTACCTCATTAAGCCTAGTTCACCCAATACGCTGTGTTCAAGCGTGTGCAAACGGTTGACTGAAGAAGCCCTTAGTGGGTCCTTCTTTGGCCCCAATGACATCAGATACATCGGATACTCTCCATGACATACTTTCTACTAACTCGAGCGAGTAGTGCCTGATGCGAGTACCTGCACGCTCGTCTCAAAAGATTCGGCTGCCGGCGGGGAGCGGTGGGGGAGAGCAGGGAGGAACGAGGGGGGGGGGGATCTCTCTCTCACTCTCTCCCCCCCGCTCCTCCCTGCTCACTCCCGCATCTCACAGCTCACCCCCGCCGGCACCTGAATCTTTAGAGATGAGTGGGCAGGTACTTGCATAAGGCAATACTTGCTCGAGTAGTTTGCCTTAGCGAGTACGCTCGCTCATCTCTAGTCCTAACGCTAATACCAAGTGGTAAAAATCAACCTGGGAAAGCTGAGATCCGACCTCTCAGAATGCTCCTCTCTTGGGACTAAGCCTACAAATAAAACCAGGGAAGGTAGGCTACCATTCATATGCTCCAGTAGGAGGAACAGAAGGTAAATGGGCAGCAGGTGTGCAGAACCAAGTGAAGCCAGCCAAAACTTCACAATATTTGTACAAAAATACTTTCTACTGACGTCTGATGCACTTCAGCTGGGATTCCCCTCCATTCATCCTGCAAATGCCAAAAAAGAGGTAGCTTACACCAGAATTCAGCCCTAATGCCAATAATAAATGTGCCCCCTGTTATTATTACCAGATATAAAGATTATTATATTTTTTTACTATATTTTTTTACACTTAGTATCTTGTACATTACACTCACCAACGAGAACCATAAATATTGTTAATGTGATATTTCAACTCATTAATATGGGAACGGTCATTTTAAGTATACAGCAAAAAATAAATATTTCATGTAGGAGTTAGATGAACACCAAGACATCTATATTCCCAGCAGGCGAGGAGCTTCAGC